>NC_061513.1:1871227-1960708 GCF_022539505.1 Lolium rigidum
CGGTGTTAGTTCTGATGATGCCGCTGCCCATCTCAATAATTTTGTTGAACTATGTGAAATGCAAAAATATAAAGATGTAGATGGTGATATTATTAAACTAAAATTGTTCCCTTTCTCATTAAGAGGAAGAGCTAAAGATTGGTTGCTATCTCTGCCTAAGAATAGTATTGATTCATGGACTAAATGCAAGGATGCTTTTATTGGTAGATATTATCCCCCTGCTAAAATTATATCTTTGAGGAGTAGCATAATGAATTTTAAACAATTAGATACTCGAACATGTTGCTCAAGCTTGGGAAAGAATGAAATCTCTCGGTTAAAAATTGCCCAACCCATGGACTCGACTACTTGGATGATCATCCAAACCTTCTATGCAGGACTAAATTTTTCTTCGCGGAATTTATTGGATTCAGCTGCTGGAGGTACCTTTATGTCCATCACATTGGGGGCGGCTACAAAACTTCTTGATGATATGATGATAAATTACTCTGAATGGCACACTGGAAAGAGCTCCACAAGGTAAGAAGGTAAATTCTGTCGAAGAATCCTCCTCCTTGAGTGATAAGGTTGATGCTATTATGTCTATGCTTGTGAATGATAGGACTAATGTTGATCCTAATAATGTTCCGTTAGCTTCATTGGTTGCACAAGAAGAACATGTTGATGTAAACTTCATTAAAAATAATAATTTCAACAACAATGCTTACCGGAACAATTCTAGTAATAACTATAGGCCATATCCTTATAATAATGGTAACGGTTATGCTAATTCTTATGGGAATTCTTACAACAATAATAGGAATTCACCCCCTGGACTTGAAGCCATGCTTAAAGAATTTATTAGTACACAAACTCGCCTTTAACAAATCTGTTGAGGAAAAGCTCAATAAAATTGATATTCTTGTTTCTAGAGTTGATAGTCTTGCCTCCGATGTTGATCTTTTGAAATCGAAAGTTATGCCTAATAGGGACATTGAAAATAAAATTGTTACTACAGCAAATGCCATTCAAGTTAGAATTAATGAGAATATAAGACTAATGGCTGAACTCGCGTGCTAGGTGGGATAGAGAGGAAAATGAAAAACTAGCTAAAGAGAAGAATATAGCTAAAGTTTGGACTATTACCACCACTAGTAATGCTAATGCTACACATGTTGCTGCACCTCCTACTCATACTAATAAAAGAATTGGTATTAGCAATGTTTCCACTTCTAATGCAAAGCGCGAAAACCGCCTCGAAACCGCTAAAACCGCTGAAATTGCCTGTGATAAAGCTCGCTGAAATTTTTTCCAACATTGGGGATGATGATCCCATTGCTTTAGATTATAATGGTTTGAATTTTGATGATTGCCACATCTCTGAAGTTATAAAGTTCTTGCAAAAACTTGCTAAAAGTCCCAATGCTAGTGCTATAAATTTGGCTTTCACGCATCATATTACAAATGCTCTCATAAAAGCTAGAGAAGAGAAACTAGAGCGCGAAGCCTCTATTCCTAAAAAGCTAGAAGATGGTTGGGAGCCCATCATTAAGATGAAGGTTAAAGATTTTGATTGTAATGCTTTATGTGATCTTGGTGCAAGTATTTCTGTTATGCCGAAGAAAATTTATAATATGCTTGACTTGCCACCGCTGAAAAATTGTTATTTGGATGTTAATCTTGCTGATCATTCTACAAAGAAACCTTTGGGTAAAGTTGATAATGTTCGCATTACCGTTAACAATAATCTTGTTCCCGTTGATTTTGTTGTCTTGGATATTGAATGCAATGCATCTTGTCCAATTATATTGGGAAGACCTTTTCTTCGAACTCGTTGGTGCTATTATTGATATGAGGGAAGGAAATATAAAGTATCAATTTCCTCTCAAGAAAGGTATGGAACACTTCCCTAGAAAGAGAATGAAGGTACCTTATGATTCTATCATTAGAACAAATTATGATGTTGATGCTTCATCTCTCGATGTTACTTGATACACACTTTCGCGCCTAGCTGAAAGGCGTTAAAGAAAAGCGCTTATGGGAGACAACCCATGTTTTTACCTACAGTACTTTGTTTTTATTTTGTGTCTTGGAAGTTGTTTACTACTGTAGCAACCTCTCCTTATCTTAGTTTTGAGTTTTGTTGTGCCAAGTTAAGCCGTTGATAGAAAAGTAAGTACTAGATTTGGATTACTGCGCAGTTCCAGATTTCTTTGCTGTCACGAATCTGAGCCCACTGCCCTGCAGGAAGCTCAGAAAATTATGCCAATTTACGTGCATGATCCTCAGATATGTACGCAACTTTCATTCAATTTGAGCATTTTCATTTGAGCAAGTCTGGTGCCATTTTAAAATTCGTCAATACGAACTGTTCTGTTTTGACAGATTCTGCCTTTTATTTCGCATTGCCTCTTTCGCTATGTTGGATGAATTTCTTTGATCCACTAATGTCCAGTAGCATTATGCAATGTCCAGAAGTGTTAAGAATGATTGTGTCACCTCTGAATATGTCAATTTATATTGTGCACTAACCCTCTAATGAGTTGTTTCGAGTTTGGTGTGGAGGAAGTTTTCAAGGATCAAGAGAGGAGTATGATGCAACATGATCAAGGAGAGTGAAAAGCTCTAAGCTTGGGGATGCACCCGGTGGTTCACCCCTGCATATATCAAGAAGACTCAAGCTGTCTAAGCTTGGGGATGCCCAAGGCATCCCCTTCTTCATCAACAAATTATCGGGTTCCTCCCCGAAACTACATTTTTATTCGGCCACATCTTATGTGCTTTTTCTTGGAGCGTCGTTTTGTTTTTGTTTTTGTTTTGTTTGAATAAAATGGATCCTAGCATTCACTTCATGGGAGAGATACACACTCCGCTGTAGCATATGGACAAATATGTCCTTGGTTTCTACTCATAGTATTCATGGCGAAGTTTCTCCTTCGTTAAATTGTTATATGGTTGGAATTGGAAAATGATACATGTAGTAATTGCTATAAATGTTTTGGGTAATGTGATACTTGGCAATTGTTGTGCTCATGTTTAAGCTCTTGCATCATATGCTTTGCACCCATTAATGAAGAAATACATAGAGCATGCTAAAATTTGGTTTGCATATTTGGTTTCTCTAAGGTCTAGATAATTTCTAGTTTTGAGTTTGAACAACAAGGAAGACGGTATAGAGTATTATAATGCTTTCAATATGTCTTTTATGTGAGTTTTGCTGTACTAGTTCATCCTTGTGTTTGCCTCAAATAACCTTGCTAGCCTAAACCTTGTATCGAGAGGGAATACTTCTCATGCATCCAAAATACTTGAGCCAACCACTATGCCATTTGTGTCCACCATACCTACCTACTACATGGTATTTTCCAGCCATTCCAAAGTAAATTGCTTGAGTGCTACCTTTAAAATTCCATCATTCACCTTTGCAATATATAGCTCATGGGACAAATAGCTTAAAAACTATTGTGGTATTGAATATGTAATTATGCACTTTATCTCTTATCAAGTTGCTTGTTGTGCGATAACCATGTTTACCGGGGAACGCCATCAACTCGTTGTTGAATTTCATGTGAGTTGCTATGCATGTTCGTCTTGTCCGAAGTAAGGGCGATCTACACCGAGTTGAATGGTTTGAGCATGCATATTGTGAGAGAAGAACATTGGGCCGCTAACTAAAGCCATGTTCCATGGTGGAAGTTTCAGTTTTGGACAAACATCCTCAAATCTCTAATGAGAAAAGAATTAATTGTTGTTGAATGCTTAAAGCATTAAAAGAGGAGTCCATTATCTCGTTGTCTATGTTGTCCCGGTATGGATGTCTAAGTTGAGAATAATCAAAAGCGAGAAATCCAAATGCGAGCTTTCTCCTTAGACCTTTGTACAAGGCGGCATAGAGGTACCCCTTTGTGATACTTGGTTAAAGCATATGTATTGCGGTGATAATCCAGTAGTCCAAGCTAATTAGGACAAGGTGCGAGCACTATTAGTACACTATGCATGAGGCTTGCAACTTATAAGATATAATTTACATGATGCATATGCTTTATTACTACCGTTGACAAAATTGTTTCATGTTTTCAAAATCAAAGCTCTAGCACAAATATAGCAATCGATGCTTTTCCTCTATGAGGACCATTCTTTTACTTTCAATGTTGAGTCAGCTCACCTATTTCTATCCACCTCAAGAAGCAAACACTTGTGTGAACTGTGCATTGATTCTTACATACTTGCTTATTGCACTTATTATATTACTCTATGTTGACAATATCCATGAGATATATATGTTACAAGTTGAAAGCAACCGCTGAAACTTAATCTTCTTTTGTGTTGTTTCAATACCTTTACTTTGAATTATTGCTTTATGAGTTAACTCTTATGCAAGACTTATTGATGCTTGTCTTGAAATGCTATTCATGAAAAGTCTTTGCTTTATGATTCACTTGTTTACTCATGTCATACACATTGTTTTGATCGCTGCATTCACTACATATGCTTTACAAATAGTATGATCAAGTTTATGATGGCATGTCACTCCGAAATTATCTTTGTTATCGTTTTACCCGCTCGGGACGAGCAGTAACTAAGCTTGGGGATGCTGATACGTCTCCAACGTATCGATAATTTCTTGTGTTCCATGCCACATTATTGATGTTATCTACATGTTTTATGCACACTTTATGTCATATTCGTGCATTTTCCGGAACTAACCTATTAACAAGATGCCGAAGTGCCGCTTGTCGTTTTCACGCTGTTTTTGGTTTCAGAAATCCTAGTAAAGAAATATTCTCGGAATTGGACGAAATTAAAGCCCAGAGGCCTATTTTCTCACGAAGCTTCCGGAAGTCCGAAGGAGAGACGAAGAGGGGCCACGGGGCGCCAAACCCTAGGGCGGCGCGGCCCCCCTTGGCCGCGCCGGCCCGTGGTGTGGGCCCCCGTGCCGCCTCTTGACCTGCCCTTCCGCCTACAAATAGCCTCCGTGACGAAACCCCAGCACCGAGAGCCACGATACGGAAAACATTACCGAGACGCCGTCGCCGCCGATCCCATCTCGGGGGATCCTCGGAGATCGCCTCCGGCACCTCGCCGGAGAGGGGATTCATCTCCCGGAGGACTCTACACCGCCATGGTCGCCTCCGGAGTGATGAGTGAGTAGTCTACCCCTGGACTATGGGTCCATAGCAGTAGCTAGATGGTTGTCTTCTCCCCATTGTGCTATCATTGTCGGATCTTGTGAGCTGCCTATCATGATCAAGATCATCTATATGTAATTCTATATGTTGCGTTTGTTGGGATCCGATGAATAGAGAATACTTGTTATGTTGATTATCAAAGTTATGCTTATGTGTTGTTTATGATCTTGCATGCTCTCCGTTATTAGTAGATGCTCCGGCCAAGTAGATGCTTTTAACTCCAAGAGGGAGTACTTATGCTCGATAGTGGGTTCATGCCCGCATTGACACCGGGACAGTGACAGTAAAGTTCTAAGGTTGTGTTGTGCTCGTTGCCACTAGGGATAAAACATTGATGCTATGTCTAAGGATGTAGTTGTTGATTACATTACGCACCATACTTAATGCAATTGTCTCGTTGCTTTGCAACTTAATACCGGAGGGGGTTCGGATGATAACTCTGAAGGTGGACTTTTAGGCATAGATGCAGTTGGATGGCGGTCTATGTACTTTGTCGTAATGCCCAATTAAATCTCACTATACTCATCATGATATGTATGTGCATTGTCATGCTCTCTTTATTTGTCAATTGCCCAACTGTAATTTGTTCACCCAACATGCTGTTCGTCTTATGGGAGAGACACCTCTAGTGAACTGTGGACCCCGGTCCAATTCTCTTTACTGAAATACAATCTACTGCAATACTTGTTCTACTTTTTTTCTCTCGCAAACAATCATATTCCACACAATACGGTTAATCCTTTGTTACAGCAAGCCGGTGAGATTGACAACCTCACCGTTTCGTTGGGGCAAAGTAGCTTGGTTGTGTTGTGCAGGTTCCACGTTGGCGCCGGAATCTCCGGTGTTGCGCCGCACTACATCTCGCCGCCATCAACCTTCAACGTGCTTCTTGGCTCCTCCTGGTTCGATAAACCTTGGTTTCTTTCTGAGGGAAAACTTGCTGCTGTGCTCATCATACCTTCCTCTTGGGGTTGCCCAACGAACGTGTGAAATACACGCCATCAGAGCTTCATAGGAATGATCCAAGAGCAAAGAAAATTCGGATGGTGAGTTATGACCAGATAGAAAATTCTTACTTGTGCACATATAACAGGTTCTTCGTGAATGGGATGTTGTGTCACCACATCCTGAAGGTGATGGTGCATACAAATGTCCAAGAAATACCTGAACAGTATTTGCTTCATAGATGGTCGGAGGCTGCAACTGTGTGTGAAGCTAGATGCAGTAGAGAGTTTTCAGGGTATAGCGTAGTTCCTATCGCAAAAAAAAAGGGTATAGCGTAGTTCCAGAGACAAACACATTGAGGTACAATGCTCTATGCAAGATGTTGAATAAGCTTGCAGCAAAAGCGTGTTATGGCACAGAATCATACAAGATTGTGGAAGGTCGTGCTGAACATTTGAACTCCTTAATTGAGAAATTAAGATTGTCTGGTGGTGTCGTGGGAGAAGAAGAAGCTGAGGAAATCGGTGCAGCAGATAAGAATTTGATGAATCCTCCGCGTTCTGCAAAAAAAGGGTCGTCCCGCGGCAAAAGAAAAGAGGAAGAAGCATGCGGTGGAGGTGCGACAAGAGGAAGCACAGAAAAAGCAAAGAAAAGAGCGCAGAATGCTTGCTCGAAGTGTCGTGAAACTGGTCATATCCGGAGGAAATGCCCAATAGAAGCACTAGAAAGGAAAGAAAAAGCTGACCGCGAGGAACGTTTTCGGCTCGAGACAGAGCTAACTTTGTGAGGTTCTGGTTGTTTGCGCAGTTCATTGGAAGCATTCATAATGTGTATATTCATGCGAATATTGTCCTACTTAATATTGAGTGTATCCGGTATGGTCGTGCCATAATGGTTGTTGCATTACATTTTTTTCTGTTCGAACAATCTAAATTGTGTTTCTGGTATTCGATTATCTGAAATGAATGGATGGGATTATTCATTATGTCTGGGTGAAGCACGTGAGTAGTAAAGGAGAAGCTTGATTAATGGTTTTGTGTAACATTGTTTTGGTTTATTTGAAGCACATACACTGGTAGTCAACACCGATTATTTACCCACTGCAATGGCAGTAAACTGGACAAGCTTTTGAGGAGAATGATAACATGGTGTTTTATTTTGAATTGTTGTCTTATTTGTATGTCACATGCTTGTGAATTTTAGAAGCTTCAAGAAGCATTCGTAGTGATTTCACATAAATAATAGTCTGTTGTTGCATAGAAACATGAGTAATTTATTTTTCAGGTTATAGGGTCGCACATGTGTTTTGGCAGAGAAGGCCGCAAGTAGAAAATGGAGTTGTTATATGTTTTCGTGTGGATGCTTCTAGGATGCACGAAACTATGTAGGCGCAATCTGGAGCTAGTGTCTTATAGTTTTTAGGCATGTAAACGTAGTCTGGGTTGTGTTGGAAAGTACATATGCTAATGGGTAGCATCAGATTAGCTTCTAAAGAATATGTTAGTTGCTCCTGGTGGACAGTAGGGATGCTTCTTGTATGGGGCATGTCAGAACAGTTTGTAACTGTATGTATGTAGATTCTGGCAGCCAATATGGTTGCTTTTGGGTAATCTTAAAATCAGTTTATAATATTTGTATAAGTTGCTTCGGGCATCAAATACTAACTCTTCTGGGTAGTCCCAGCATAGTTTCTAAAGTAGATAACAATTGATTCTGCCAGAGAGAGCTTCCAACAAATTTTAAAAGTAATACAAAAAATGAAGTAACGTGGTGTGATGGCATGAATATCAGAGAGAGATTCCAAAAAAAATTAATATGTCGGAAGCGTCATTAGCTTGTCACATATTATTGCAGTACACAGGCACTAGTAGCTTGTCACATATTACTGCAGTTTGCATGCACTAGAGGATACATATTGGAAAGACAGTGCAATGTATCCACAGAAAAATGATGAAAACAACGGTGCAGGTGTCAATCTGCAGCTATGCTTCCACAACAAAGGAAGCACATACATTTATTTCTTCTTCAGCATCCTGGCTGCACGGATAATTACTTCTTCTTCAACACCCAGGTCGGATCAACTTTGTTCAACGACGATGTAAGGAGCTTGTATGAGATGAGCATCCGAAGTTGAATCAAATCCTGAAAAAATCAGTTAGTTGCGGTTACGAGAATGAACTGTTGTGTAAATTCAGTGAGCTCCTTAATTGAAACAAAGGAGTGTTAATTGCTAATTTCAGTACAAACTTGTAGCATGGCAACAAAACCGACAACGGGAGACAATGTTCCGGCTCAAAGGAAGCATATGTGAAGCAAGAAGGAAGCGAGCAGCACAATCAAATCGAAGCAAAAACATGGTAACCAAGGTGTGCATGAACGGGAGCAGATTGTTTGTTCGACAGGAGCGCATTTTGTTTTCTCTGGAAGCTATTCAACATCTCATTAGAAGCATATGTTATTTCAAGTAATTTATGGAAAAATTGTTTATATTATTGGAAGCATTGTCAGTAGAAAAGTTTGGAAAATTGTCTCTAATCAATGTTTCACATTACAAATATATTTCTTTCATAGAGAAGCAAATTCAATTAAATTTCATTCGAAGCAACGTGCCAAGTGTTGGAAACAAAAGTTGCTTCGAATGAAGCAACTACAGTATTTAGTGTCCTCAAGATGTACTAAAATAATTGGATTACTAAAAATCAAGAATGAATACTTGGAAACTAACGAGGGGAGCAGTTTTGGGAATGTTTGTAATTAGATGGGCGATGTCTGGAATATTTGGAAACAACAAAGGGATGCAAGGTACGTATACTATTTTAGCGACCAGTAATGCTTTTTAAGCCGACACCGAAAGTCGTGGGATTGGACGTGATCCTTGCAAGTACATAGTAGGAAGAAAATCAAGAAATAAGTACTAGCAATCGGATGATGCACGTAGTCTCTATCGTGCGGCAGGGATGGGGTCCGATGAAAAACTACAAATCGGTATCCGATCCCTAGTGACGCCAGCCTTAAAAAAAGGTTGGTACAAACCTGGTTAAAAGGCTTCATTATCTTGCCATCCCATTGTGTCATGAACATCATTACGAAAACTCCGCAGTCAAATCTGTTCATGAACATGGAAAATATGTGAGCGAACATAACAAATGATGAGAGAATGAATGTGTATTTCAGGGTCATTCTATTACATGGTGGTCTGCTGACGCAATTCCTGAGGATTGTTCTGGACAAACTGGCCAAAGTTTGTTTTAGGGAATGCGTTGGCGGAGGAAACAAGTTTGATAAAATTATTCACCTGTGAAGAAGCAGAAAATAATTAGAGAACCAAATATTTGTGGTGCCGACGACCCAATATTTGAAAAATATATGTATGAATGGTACGAAGCCGGTTCTTCGTAAGTGAGAGCATATTAGTAAAGGTACAGAAGCATGGTTAGTATGGATTGTAAAGTAGAGTGTACATTAAAATATATTGGGTCTGCATATGCAAATTTGGCTATTGAGTGAGTAAACTGCATTAAAAAAAAATCATAAAATAAACAGTTTACATGCTTCGTACCAGAAAATCGGCTCTGTCATAGCATCTTGTTTTCTTGACACCAATCATAGAGTCGAGGACATTGACTTGTTTGAGGAGAAGGTTGATGCACACTAGGACCCAATGTCCACTGTCCACTATTGCAAAGTATAGCTAGGAAGCAAAACAAAAAAGAAGCACTAGTCGGAGTAGCGGAAATATATATTATTTGGTAAATCTCACATGTGTGGATGGAAAGAAGGTGAATGACAATAGGTACCATATCCTTTGATTTGAGCTGGTGATCTCTGTAAACTTTCTGGAATTCTTTAATACATGTTTGAGGGTCAAACTTATCCTCATGGACAATGAGCTTTGTCTAAAAAAATGGATGTTGAGTCAACTATTGTTGGAAGTAACGTCGGTAAAAATAGTTGAGTACAGGAGAATGAAACATACGGTCAAAGATTGTGAGAATGCAAACTTGGTGCACAAGGGCTCACTGGTTGTATGGATGTTGGTCACCAAGTTGAAATCCCGAGTGAAAAGCTCCATGACGTTTTTGTCAATGCTTCCACGTGGTTTGAAAGCTTCGCGGAATTCTTCATATGTGACATGATATTCTCCAAAGTCAACAAAAGGAGGCCTGATCATGCAAATTTATAAGAAATATTGCAGCTAAGTGTTTGATCAAATTTGACATCAATGAAATCATAAAGGGAGCGAGGACTTAATGTTACCTTTTTTCATTGTCAACCGGCTTCCTTATGCACCTTCTGAGAATGTAGGTGTCATATGCATCCTTCGATTTGTCAGTAACCTTAAGGTTCTTGAGCTTTTTTTGTTGTGCTTCATTATTACAGTCTAGAAAAGCTCTTTTTTTCCTGTTTTTCTTATCTTGAGTTTGGGTGCCGATAGTGCATTCAACTTCGAGTGCAGTTGGTACATGCGTTGGAAAAAATACAGGTTAAGGAAGCATTCCGTTATAAGTATTGCAGCAAGTAATTTGAAAAGAAGCATCATGTATATCAAATTGGGACATATAGATACAAGGTAGCAAGCATCAAGTAGATGAGGAAGCAGATGCATGTATGATAAGAAGCAATCAGATTATATTTTAGACATAAGTTGATAGAATGAGCAGAATTGTTGGTTTATTTGTCATGTGAGAATGCATTTGGTTGATCAAGAAGCCAGATGTTCGATGTGTGGAAGCAAGGAATATAAATTGGAGAAGCTTGTGAGATTTGCAGTTAATTTTTTAAGTGATAGCACATGTATATATGTTGCAAGTGCTTAGTATTCTGTGAGATTGCACATCTACATATGAAAAAATGTAGAAAAAAATCTGTTTGGTGCACACCTGTAGATGGAGATTGGCCACATTCAGCATTAGGAGCTTGCTTATAATCTTGGGATCCTGGAGATGTAAACTTGGGAACATCAGCGCATGGTGCTTCAGAAGCAGTTTTATCTGCAGCATCTGCTTGAGAAGAAACACTATGCGCAACCAGTTGTTGTTCGGTTGCTGGATCGGGAGCATTAGATTTGGCCACATCAGTAAGATGTGTCTCAATGGTTGCAGCACCTATTAAAACAGGAATGGAATTCAGAGCACATAAGATACATATGAGTAGAATGGTAATTGAAATGGCTTGGATGGCATGGTAGCGGCCTTCCCATACCTGATGTGTTCTTTGATGTTCCTCCTGTGGAAGTCGATATGTTGGCAACACCGCGTGGGGAAGGGTGGTTATTGGCCGCAAAATGCTGGGTCCAAGTTTCACCTTCTGGCAAAAGGTTGAAAGTAGGACATTCAATATCGTGAACGGGGCGAAGTTCTGTAGTTGGTTCAGTGATGTCTTGATGTTCAGTACGTGCATTTGCAGTAGAGGATGGATCCGTCATATGTGTTTTTCTGCCAGCACTCTGTTCTATCTCAGCCGCAATCCTAGTGGCTTCCTCCCAAAATTGTGAACCGTCCACAGCTTCTCCGACCAGCATTGGTTCTTCATCTCTTGGCGCACCGGCAATGCTAGTGGATGCTCTAGGTGGCGAGAAGATGGGCGTGGAGGCACTTGGCGGCGATGGCCCGTGTGGAGTTGTTGTGTTATTCTTGCAAGCTGCAAACACATCAGAAGCATACTCGGCCATGCGCTTGACATGGATTTTCGTTAACCTTGTTAGTGCCCTTCCAACATCTTTGCGCCATATATTGGTGTGCTTCTCATGGACAATCCTAATGTAATCTGGGAGCTCCTGTACAATATGAAAATAAATCCATGTTGGCGCGAATCATTGTTTGAGAGGATGTGAGGCAACAACATTATGGTGCAACATACCTCTGGGAAATCATTTTCCTGTGATATGGGACTCCGAGATGCCTCCTGTTACAAACATGGTGTGATATAAAAAGATGGGTCAAAACATGTAGTAATGCAGTGGAACCACAGACGTAAAAATAGCTGAACCATGGATTGCATATTTATTCTTACCTGCCCCAAATGGTTGGAGTTTGATACTGCAATGTGCGGTAAAATCTGTTCTTGCGGTGCTTCATTTCCCAAGATTACATTCACAGTGGCGTACGGGGTGAGGTGGAATGGACGAAACTAAAAAAAATAGTGTGGGAAATGAATAAGTATGGTGACATGCAAGTAGTGTTGCATTTGGGGTTGAAAAAAAATGGGAAAACTTACTGGGTGTGCACCATATGTATGGGGTTGAAGTGTCAGCTTGCTTTTATCATGCTTCAACAAACTTGAAGTCGGCATTGGAAACATGAGAGGCTCTCGGCAGATCATAACTAATCCGATGAGTCGACAGAGTTGAGACAGGGAATTCCAAATGATACATTTAAACAATCTACATTATAATTTGGTTGAAAAAAAGGTTGGGATAAGGGAACAAAATCTGGAACAATTGTACATATATTAAGAAAAAATGTACATAGGAGAAAATATACCGCGATCCATGGTAAGCAACCACCAACCCATAGTGGTTTCATGTTTCCATCCTTTCAGTGCCTTTCTCCTTTTGTCTTGGAAAGTCTTGATTTCTGACATTGTATGTGAGAATATCTTCTCCGCCCAATCATATTCACGAACGAGTGTGGACTCACCGAGGCTCCCAAGATATTCCAGAGGCATCATAATGCTGCTTCCAGGAAAGAAATATGTACTGATCACCACCATGAAGAATGTCCTAAACCATACTTCTTGATCCAACTCATCATCTTCAAGCAACTTTTCAGCATGATGAATTGGCGCCCTCCTTCCAGCTGTGCTATATTCAATTTTGTAGAAATCACGATATGGTGATTCTTCATGATCACCGGTGAGCACCACCGGCCTAGCTCCAGAAGGGAGCCCCAGGGCTTTAACTACCATTTCTTTATTGAACACTATGCTTGTTTTGTTCTTACTATTTCTGAATTCACCTAGCTCGGCATCAATCCTTAATATTATCCATTCAATCAATCCCTTGGGAGCTGAGAATGCGCAAATATCCAGAAGTACACCCCACCCTCGATCAATAATGAGTTTTCTCCGAGGTTCCTTAAGCCCAAGCACTATGTCTCTCAACCGAGCGGCTGAAAAACGAGTCTTGAGCATACAATTTGGATCGTCATCCTTCGTCATTGTGTAGTAAATTGCTACAAAAAAGGAATCAGTAGCATGTTGAAGTGTGAGATTACATATAAGTATGTAGAAACAAACTGTATGGAAGCATGATAGAAATCAGAAGCACCAATTTTTTTATGAAAGAAACAAGAAGCATCATATTTGTTTAAATGAAACATATTAAAATCAATGCACTAGCATATTATAATCAACGCAGTAGCACAGTTGCCTTGAACAACATAATCACCTCAGAAGCATCACTCCAATGGTATGAAGCATATTGTAATCAATGCAGGAGCAAACATATTTGAAATGTATAATGTAACAATGTTTCCCGCCGATTGCACAAAATATGTAACAACTTCATCGGCATCAGTGCGTGATCCTTGAACACAAAAATTGCTACTATTTGTAATGGTGAACATGGAAACATAAAAATTACTACTATTACCCAGGCAAGAGCTACAAAATTGCATATAGAATGGATGAACACAAATTAATTATATGATTCCCGTTTGACAAGTGAATCCAAAATTCGTAATGGTTGGAGAAAAGCTAGATTTTGTTTATACAGTAGCCACACATGGAGACCTAGTTACCTTGTACACCAAATCGGTGACAATGCGAGACGGAAGCAACGTCGGGAGCTGAGATTAGGCCGGGATGAACCGCCTGAATCCCTATGTCGGCCGCGAGCAGATGGTGCCGGCGGAGATGCTTCAATCCCAATCGCGCGCGAGGCCGTCGGGATGGGGAGCAGTGTTGGAGATATGCCCAAGAGGCAATAATAAATGGTTATTATATATCTTTGTGTTTATGATAATGTTTATATACCATGCTATAATTGTATTAACCAAAACATTGATACATGTGTGATATGTAAACAACAAAGAGTCCCTAGTAAGCCTCTTAACTAGCTTGTTGATTAATAGATGATTAGTTTCATAATCATAAACATTGGATGTTATTAATAACAAGGTTATATCATTATATGAATGATGTAATGGACACACCCAATTAAGCGTAGCATAAGATCACGTCATTAAGTTATTTGCTATAAGCTTTCGATACATAGTTACCTAGTCCTTATGACCATGAGATCATGTAAATCACTTATACTTGGAAAGGTACTTTGATTACATCAAACGCCACTTGCGTAAATGGGTGGTTATAAAGGTGGGATTAAGTATCCGGAAAGTATGAGTTGAGGCATATGGATCAACGGTGGGATTTGTCCATCCCGATGACGGATAGATATACTCCGGGCCCTCTCGGTGGAATGTCGTCTAATGTCTTGCAAGCATATGAATAAGTTCATAAGAGACCACATACCACGGTACGAGTAAAGAGTACTTGTCAAGAGACGAGGTTGAACAAGGTATAGAGTGATACCGATGATCAAACCTCGGACAAGTAAAATATCGCGTGACAAAGGGAATTGGTATCGTATGTGAATGGTTCATTCGATCACTAAGTCATCGTTGAATATGTGGGAGCCATTATGGATCTCCGGATCCCGCTATTGGTTATTGGTCGGAGAGAGGTCTCAACCATGTCTACATAGTTCACGAACCGTAGGGTGACACACTTAAGGTTTGATGTCGTTTAAGTAGATATGGAATAAGGAATGGAGTTCGAAGTTTTGTTCGGAGTCTCGGATGGGATCCAGGACATCACGAGGAGGTCCGGAATGGTCCGGAGAATAAGATTCATATATAGGAAGTCATATTCCAAGTTTGGAAATGATCCGGTGCATTTATGGCAGGTTCTAGAAGGTTCTAGAAAAGTCCGGATGAAATCACCATGGAAAGTGGAGTCCCGGAGGGACTCCACCTTGCATGACCAGCCAACCCTAAAGGGAAGGAGTCCAAGGTGGACTCCCCAAAGGGTGGCCGGCCAACCCCCCAAGGAAGGGGTGGGAGTCCCACCTTGAGGCCTTGTTTGGTAGTGGAGTATTTGTGGGGATTGGTGGGGATAATACTCTAGAGGATTTGGTGAAACCCCTACCTTCACCCAATCCCCACAAAACCCCATTCCATATACTCCCGAATCCCCACTCCTAAAAACCGTTCATTTGGTTGGTAGGGATTGAAGCACAGCGGAAATTGAAATGAACAAGGGAAATCAACGTGCAGTAGCAAATATTTAATTCTTATACCATTGGCCACACGGCACTGAGATTGAAATCTGAACTAATACCAGGTCCAACACGGCAGTGAGTACATAATAGATAGTTCGGAACCCAGGATACAGAATGTTGTAACAAGTTGTTGTCACAATTCTCATGACCCACAATAGATCATGGCAATATTCCAAATTCTGACAAACCATGACACTACAAAATGTTGTAACAAGTTGCACCAATCAACAACAAACCCGAGTCTTTAGACCAACACAACATCGAAGCGAGCAAACATCTCGGGTGCCATCAGCGGTAGAAGCTGCGGCGATATGTGCCACACTAGACGGTAGCGGTGGCTGCGGGGGCTTTTGAAAATGGAACCTGGACAAAAAAATGCATTGGAATTACTTAGGCATGTAGACACCACAAAGCAAAGTTGTACAAGGAGATACTCACGATGGCTACCGACACAGGAGCCGATAAACTAGGTGTACATCGGGCAACTGGACACTAAATCACCATGGCAAATTAACAATTACATAGACTACCGTAAAGCAGCGATGTGCAAGCAGATAATCACGATGACTGCTACTAACGCGTTCAGTTGCACATATAATGAAATCTGGATGACAGAAGCATAGTCATGCATGTAACAGGACATGACAATACTAGAGTGTTGTGACCATGCACATGGCATTTGAAGGAGAAAGGCTGGAAACTGTATCTTCTTATTGGAAGGAATAGGTTGGCATCTGTACGCCAATGCACAGAGTTCAATTCTAGAAATAGTAACCTGCTAATAAACCAAAGCACTAGACTACAGGGAGTCAGAAAGCTACAGGGAGCGGCTACTTCTACCATGTCATGTATACTTTGAATAGCATATAGTAACAGATCATAGCGCAAATAAAACAATCCTAGATGACAAATATCACACCATATATCCACATCACATTCAAAAAGAAAAAAAAAGAATACATAAGGTTCATATTTTGCATAGCAAAGCAGATCCACCATACCTGAAACGCCTTGTTCAGCGGCTCCTCATGGTAACTTGGCCATCTCACCGCGAAGCCAAGCTAGTGCACTGCCATCATTATCCTCGACGGAGCTGAGGAATATCTCACGGTTGTCAACACTTTTGAAGACCCCATAGGCTTTTGGTTTTTCAGCGGGATCAAAACCTTGCAAGGTTCTCAAGGTAGCGATGCATTTGCTTATGGTGAATTGTTGAGAAGCTTCGTTGTTGACTTCTTTCTCTTTGATGTTGACAAACCTGTCAATGACTCCAACTAATGCATCTCCGGTACTCTTAGGTTTCATCTTGGGGCTGCTCTTGCGTCTTCTTGGCTTGTTTGTTGAGGGACCAGCACCATTTCTTTGATTGGCCTCTACATTTGTCACACTAGCTTGTGTTTGAGTAGCCACTACATGCTCCAACCCAACCTGCCTTTGATTGACCTGTACATGCTCCACAGGTGGTTGCTCTAAGATCTTGAAATCAGCATCCTTATCTTCTTCATCATCATCAGAATCAGTTTCGATATCCATGTGTGGTTTTTGGTCAGCGGTAGAGGTAAAGTTGAAGTTTCCCTCAGCAATGTGTTCTGTAAATCCATCAAAAAGAGAATGATGTTAGTTCGCAAAATATCAAGAGGACAAAGGAAAAGCAAGAGAGAATAAAAGCAACTTACTATGGTAGAGATTTGCAAGTGTCTCATAAAGAGGAAAGGGCTTTTTCTTAAACCTCAAGATTCTTGGACCAAATGACTGCAATATATAAATGAAGCATTAAACTTGGACCAAAATATTGCAAGTAGAATTCTACTAGAACAACAATTGCACAATAACTTACAATTGCCAGATTATCCCATAGATGAGGTTCAGCATCCAACATGAACTTGCTATCGATCCACCCAACTCCACTTTGCCCAAGGGCATCTTTCAGCATTCTATAATCCCTTTTGAGTTCCTTCTCCTTGTCATGAACCTGGGACTTGTCAAACCTCACATGTGGATTTCGTTGGTGGAACATATCCACCATCGCTGACCAGGATTCACCGCTCCAACCATTCTGGCCTCTATGATACGGAGTGTCATGCTCATGGAGTATCTCAACAAGTGACTTCTCAAGCAAAATATTCCATTGTGCTCTTGGCTTTGCACCTGCACAAACATACACAAAATGATCTATCTGTAAGCCATGAATGAAGCCATGAATGGTCAGTAGAATTATATTTTTACTACCTTGTGGAGATTTCTTTTTTCTTTGCTTAGGAGATTTCTTTTTCCCTTGCTTAGGAGATTTCCTTTTCTTACCCACTGTGTTGGAGCTAGACTGAACCGTGTTGGACCCTTTTGTTTCCATATCTAGTTTAGGTAAAGTATAAAAAATTGAATACACAAAACTGAATACAAAATATATTATAAAAAAAGAGCGTATCACCAGGTTCATTATTAGAAGAAATTAAACACAAATAGTGCACCATTACAACATAAGACTAGAAAATGAAGAACATGAATAGTGTATCATTACAACACAAGACTAGAAGATTAAGAAACACACAACTTGCTATTCCACATTTGCATTGTTTCCTGCTTGGTAGTCATTCCACATTTGCATAGCGATCTGATCCCTCAAATTGTTGCCTAACACGTGGTTGCACAGGGAGCTGTACAACATCTTCTCGTTGTACCTCATCATCACCGTCGGGGAGATCCACAAAATTTCTTGGGTTTATGTTATCCTCTTGGTCTTCAAGCCAGTCTTCATCACCATTGTGTTGTCCGATGATATTGTGGAATATGGCTGCAGCGGCTGGTATCCTAACTTGATTCCATATTTTGTGGAATGTACCAACTTTGAGGATAGGAAAACGTTTTTTCAGAATTCCCAAAAGCCTCTCAATATAGTTTCTAAGGACAGCATGGCGATGGTTAAACAACTCCATATAGTTTTGTGGACGCCGACGACCACGTCCAAATTCTTTAAGATGGTACCTAACCCCTCGGTAAGGTGCAAGAAAGAATTGGGTGTTGCCATAGCCACCATCAACAAGATAAAATTTTCCAGCAGGGACAGTGAAACCTCTTTGAATGGCAGAATTCAGCACCCTAGCATCACTAGCTGACCCTTCCTAGCCGCAGGAAATGTAGGTTACATTGAGGTCAAAGTCACATGTGAACATTGTATTCTGGCTGAGGGTGCCTTTTCTATTTCTCCATGGAGAAGCACGGCTAGGTGTTCTTGTAACTGGCACATGGGACCCATCGATACAACCAATGCAATTCTGCATATGGGAAGTTTGGGAAAAACATAAGAAATAGATAAGAGAAAAGCTTTGGTAGAAAAATAAGGTTTGAACTCTAGACCTGGAAGTATGGGAAGAAGCGGCGGTCTGTAGCTATCCTTGGATGAGTTTCATAGAGATTGAGAGGCTTGATGATTCTTGTTGTCAAGGTTGGAATAATATCGAAAAACTCCCTGACATACTTGATGAAACTCCAACCACTATGCTTAAACTCTAATTGCATTTTTTCATATGAAGCATTGTGGGAGAGCATGTACAAGAAAAACGCAAGCTTCTCTTCCACCTTGATCCTAGAATCTAAAATCAATCCCTCCTCTCTAAGATATGATGCCAACCACATGAAAATGTTCGGCTCCATCCTAAAGGCAGCTAAGCAGTTCTTGAGGTGTCCTCCAAGCAATTCTCTAACATGCTCCTTGCCATATACAAACGAAAGGTGTCTTTGCTGTATTTGTTTTTGCCATGTCAAGTGGAAGTACAATGCAGGCAAAATGACAAACATAAACTCTTCATCTTCGTTTTTCCTCTTCCTAACACGTTCTACACTCCGCAAATCCATGACAACCTATATTAATACACAGAAAATACAATTCGCAAGTTAACTGAGTTGTCATGGTTTAGTTTAATGGAATTCCTTATGTTCCAGGGAGTAACAATAGTACATTATTCAAAACATGGAGCAAAAGCATCTACTTTGCACATACATTATTCAAAACATGGTGCAGATGTCATATAATAAATATTAAATGGAGCCGCTCGCCAGTGAACTGCGAGCAATACATCGGATACAAACTGAGATAACTTATATACCGAGAGATGAAAATTGAGGAAACATGAATAAACAGAAAATTATTTAACAAACCAGCAAGCACTCAAAACAGTTAAACTAAATCCAATAATAGAGTACTACTTAGCAGGTACATACCGAATTTTGGTGTTGTTACACGATCCCAAGAAGGTGGGAGCTCTCCACTGAATGAATTAGTCGGAGAGAATGCCGGATCTGTTCCTGTCAATAACAAGGAGGTGATTAATCTATTGCGGTTAAGCATATTTAGATTAGCAAAGCTAGTATGAATAATATGTACTGCAATTATGGATTTTGCAATCATAAGGGCACAATAGGAAGCTTACCTTTGAAAAAAAAACCCACAGAGCTTCAGGATGTTGTTACCAACTGATTTGCTTCCTTTTGTGGAATGGGCAAGTATTTTTGTCTGTTGCAGTAGGTACTACAATGATATCTCTTGGATTTCTAGAAGAGTCTTCGGCCTACAATCGAAACAACTTAGGTACGTCAAATAATGCACCGATTACCAAAGAAGTAATTTGATACAGCTCAAACATCAATGCAACCACCATTCATGCTTCTTACTTCGTCAGGTCATTCAGTAAATACCAGTGTTGTAATAACCTTCATACAGTAAATAGCATTGCTCATGTAAATGAGAAATGCAGCTAACTAGTTAATACTTAATATCTGCAATGATTATAACCTTCATAGCAGTGTTGTAAAATTTTGGAAAGTGAGCTGCATACTCACAAGAGCATATAGTACCTGTCAGTCAAATTCATTTTCTTGACATATTGTAGCTAGAAAAAAAAGCCCTCAATGACTGAGAGGCAAACATATTTTCCATGATTGTAACCTGCACATGCGCCGACACTACATACTACTACTAACTTCTTTTTAAAATACAGAGACCCAAATTTTTCTCCTCCTATTTTTCTAATCCAGGCTCCTAACCAATTGGGGCAAAGGTCTTCTTCAGTGCTCAACACGATAATCGTTGGGCTGAAAAAGACCTAATAACAATCAGGAATACATCTAACACTGTTGTCTGCAGAAGCCAGGTGCCAATGATCAACACTGCACGATGTATTTACCACCACTGTGCTTCCCCTGTGTTGTGTGTGGTGTCAGTTCATTCTCTGTGCACAAGTATCACTGAGAATGTCTTCCTGGGAAGGAACCTTTGCACATTCAGAAAAGCAGAGCAGCCATGGCTGACAGCAAATAAAAAAAATAGCAAGACAGTGACGGACAGAGGAGCAATTTGGTCACGCATGTCGCCAACCCAACCACCAGCAACTAACGATTCGGTGTTGTAGTGCTTTGCGTTTGACAGCTACAGGCACTCAGATCGGGATCCATAGAAGGAAAAAGGGCGACAGAGAAGGGGGCTTACCGGAGATCGAAACGGCAGTAGTGGCGGCGCCGGTCAGACTGCAAGAACGGCGGCGCCGGTCAGACTGCAAGAACGGCGGCGACCTGATGTGGGAGCGGCTAGGCGGGATCCATCCTCTCCCGCCGCTAAGATGCTCCGCCCTTCTCGCCGGCAAGATGCTCCGCCTCTCCCGCAGCGGCTCCGCTCGCCTCCGGTCGCTCGCCGCTGGTCGCTTGCTGCAGCGCTCGATAGGGTTTGGAGACGAAGACTTGGAGTCGGGGACGGGGATAATACGCGAGGTCCAGGTCCGGGATTCGGCCCAAGGCAAAAAATGGGTCGGGGACGGGGTTAATCGGGGATAGGCGGGGATTTTTTGGCCCAAAACTCCTCTACCAAATGGGCTTTCGGGGATTAGCGGGGTTTGGGAAATGGGCCGGGATAATACTCTCCCATCCCTGCAAATACCCTGGTACCAAACAAGGCCTGAGTGGGATTCCCCCCTTGGGTAGGTTTTGTCCCTATGGAAGGTTTTGGTTTCGGGTCTTATTCGAAGACTTGGATACCAACACTTGGGGATTTCCACCTATATAATGAGGAGGAGAGGGAGGGGGGCAGACCACTCTTGGCCGCACCACCTAGGGCTGCCCATGGCCGGCGCCCTAGCCACCCCCTCTCCCAAACCCTAGCCTCTCCTCCTCCACCACTAATCCCGCATACGCTTAGGCGAAGCCCTGTCGAAGTTCTCCACCACCACCGCCACCACGCCGTCGTGCTGTCGGGATTCCGAGGAGGATCTACTACTTCCGCTGCCCGCTGGAACGGGGAGAAGGACGTCGTCTTCATCAACACCGAACGTGTGACCGAGTACGGAGGTGCTGCCCGATTGTGGCACCGTGATCAAGATCTTCTACGCGCTTTTGCAAGCGGCAAGTGATCGTCTACCGCAGCAATAAGAGCCTACTCTTATAGGCTTTGGAAATCTTCAAGGGTGAGTCTCGATCATCCCCTCGTTGCTCCCGTCTTCTAGATTGCATCTTGGCTTGGATTGCGTTCTCGCGGTAGGAAATTTTTTGTTTTCTATGCTACGTTATCCTACAGTGGTATCAGAGCCGTGTCTATGCATAGATGGTTGCACGAGTAGAACACAATGGTTTTGTGGGCGTTGATGCTTATGTTGTCTTTAGTTTGAGTACTTTGCATCTTTGTGGCATAGTGGGATGAAGCGGCTCGGCCTAACTTTACATGACCGCGTTCATGAGATTTGCTCCACGCTCGACATGCAACTTGTATTGCATAAGTGGCTTTGCGGGTGTCTGTCTCTCCTACTATAGTGAAGATTCAATTTACTCTTCTATTGACAACACTAGTATCACCGTTGTGGTTCATGTTCGTAGGTAGATTAGATCTCACTCAAAAACCCTAAACCACGTAAAATATGCAAACCAAATTAGAGACGTCTAACTTGTTTTTGCAGGGTTTGGTGATGTGATATGGCCATGATGTGATGATGAATATGTATGAGATGATCATTATTGTATTGTGGCAACCGGCGAGAGCCTTATGGTTGTCTTTAAATTTCATGTTGAGTAGTATTTCAAAGTAGTTGTTATAGTTGCTACATGAGGTAAACAACCATGAAGACGGCGCCATGGACCTTGACGCTACGCCGACGATGATGGAGATCATGCCCGTTGATGATGGAGATCATGTCCGTGCTTTGGAGATGAAGATCGAAGGCGCAAAGACTAAAGGGCCATATCATATCACATATGAATTGCATGTGATGTTAATCCTTTATGCATCTTATTTTGCTTAGAACGCGACGATAGCATTATAAGATGATCCCTCACATTAATATCAAGATAATAAAGTGTTCTCCCTCGTATGCACCGTTGATATAGTTCGTCGTTTCGAAGCATCTCGTGATGATCGGATGTGATAGACTCAACGTTCACATACAACGGGTGTAAGCCATGTTGCACACGCGGAATACTTGGGTTTGCTTGACGAGCCTAGCATGTACAGACATGGCCTCGGGACAACGGAAACCGAAAGGTTGAACACGAGTCATATGGATGATATGATCAACATGTTGATGTTCACCATTGAAGCTACATTATCTCACGTGATGATCGGTTTTGGTGTAGTGGATTTGGATCGTGTACCACTTAACAACTATGAGGGATGTTGTATTAAGTGGGAGTTCATTAGTAATTAGATTAAAACATGAACTAATAATCATAAACATAGTCTGAGTAGTATTTTGAATTAATTTTGTAGTATTGGCATCCGTTTTTCTACCATGCGCTAGTCTTATAATTGAGATAGAAATACTGTTAAGTCTGACAATTAACTTTACGGACTGGTACCGTATTGTTAAAGAATCAAGAAATAATTAAGTCCTATTGCAAACTTTTAGTAAACCTCACATTGTTGATTCAAAGAGCTATGGTTTCAATTAGTACCTACAATTATCTTGTCTCCGTGAAACTTGATGTTCAAATTTGTTTGAAAAGTAAGGAGCTGAAAAGTTTTGTTTTCGTAAAGAAGCGAGGTATGAGATATATGCGATATCTAAGACCTTACCGCAAGATGATAGAATATAATCTAGTGAGACTACATAAACTCATAAGTTTTATGGGAATGTACGAAGGTTGATGACGCCGAGCGTCCCAATCCTCCAACTATTGGGGCACTAACAATATTCGCATATCCATGAAGTGATCGTCCTTAGTATGCACCGTTGCTAAGACTCGTCGTTTCGAAGCATCTCGTGATGATCGGGTGTCATAGATTCCACGAGTGCATACAACGGGTGCAAGCCAGATTTGCACATGCGAATACTAAGGTTAAACTTTACGAGCCTAGTATGTACAGACATGGTCTCGGAAAGTCGTCATGATATGATGGATAAAATTATGAGTGAAATTGTTCATCATATTACAAAGTTACTAATAGTGAAATCTGCAACACTTGTCATATGATGATCAACTTCAGAACCTCAAGGTTATTGGTATTTGACCAACAAACCTAGAAGTTATTGATGTTGAAGTGTTTTTATGAATAATGAGGAAAGCTAAAAGAGAAACTACAAAGGATATTTTTGGCAGAAAGAAAAGAAAAGACTAGAAAGTCTAGCTCAGGTGTATATAAATGATATACATGTTATGGTTGTATTCCTAGTTAAGTCACATAATGAAATTCTTGGGTATTAGTACCATATTGGTTGGTATGAAGTGTCATAGAAAACAACGCAATACAAGAATACAATGGCCTAAGTGACTGACAAGGAATATGATAGGAATGCACGTCTGGAACAAAAATAAAGAGTTATTATGTTCATCGTTGGCATTCTATCTAGCCCTTAGAATTTATAATAAAGAACTTAATAATTGTTATTTTGCTCGGTTAAATGAAAACAATGAGTTGTTCAAATTATGACATTACTCCATGTATGATGGATAAGTTATTATAAATCTTAATGGTGAAACACACATACATAACACTGACGCTAAAATGCCATAAGGCAAATGATTTGAATTCCACTTATTTGTGGAACCGCCATTTAGGTCATGTTAGAAAGGAACGCATGAAGGAACTCCATGCAAATGGATTTTTGGAGTCACTTGATTTTTGAATCATTTGACGCTTGCAAATCTTTTCTAAAGAGAATGATTAAAATACCGTTCATAGGCCAAAAGTTGAACGGGCAACTAACGTAGTGGAAAAATACATGATGATGTATGTGGTTCATCGGGCATAGTTGTGTGCGGGAGATTCTTCTACTTCATGAAAACTTTCAACAATGAATTGAGTATATATATGTGGATATATTCAATAAGTAAGAAGTTTGAAACATTTGAATGGATTCAAATAAATTTCAGCATGAAGTGGAAATCATCGTAATAGAAAAGTCAAATATCTATGATTGGATCATGGTAGAAATATTTGAATTACGAGTTTTAGCGAACATCTAAGAGAGTTATGAAATTGTTCTACAACTCACATTTCTTGGAGTATCATAATGATAATATAGTATCCGAGATATGTATCCAAATCTTGTTGGATTAATGATGAGATAAAATATTATGACGCCATTATATTTTTGTGGATTATGCTTTAGTGACTACCGCTTTTACACTGAATAGAGCATCATCATGATCCGTTGAAATGACACCATACGAGTTATGGTATGGGTATAAACCCTAATAGTCTTTCTTTAAATTTTGGTCTAAGAGTTTACAACCAAAATCGGATGAATGTCTTTGTTGGTTATCCCAGAGATTTAATTGGGAATTCTTCCCACGAGACAAAGACAAAAGTGTTTGTCAATGTTTCTTATTTCCGAGAAATTGTTTCTAGTGAAGTATTTAAGTGGGAGGACAATATAATTTGATAAGGTTTATGAACCTGAGCATAATGATCAGAGTAGCGCAGCATCGGAATTTGTTTCGGAAGCGGCCACGACGATCATGGCTCCCATGTCTACAAAATGTTATAGTCATGGAGATCGAAGTACTTATTGAACCTTGCAGGTATGGTTTACTTTGTGATCAAATAAATGATTTGTGAACAAAGGATTGTTTTTGAACAATGATAAACCAACTACATACAAAGAAGTTATGATGGGCCCTGACTCCGTTAAAATGGCTATACGCCATGAAATCCAAGATAGATGAATACTTTTTGAAAGTAAACGGATCTATAAAATTGATGGACTTGGATGGAATATCCTTGAATAAGCTCGACTTGTCGAAAAGTTGTTTACGACAAAGTTCAAAGAGTTGACTACGATAAGATTAGATCTTCCGTAGCAATGCTTATAGTCTATGTGGATTATTCTAGTAATCGCTACATATTTCTTCTATGGGATATGATAGTAGGATGGCAAAAATACATTACTTAACAGAAGTGTGTATTAAAGGTGTATACAAGATACAACCAATTGTTTTGCTAGTCCGTGAAATACTAGATAGATATACAAAACTTCAATTAGATGAAGTGAGTATCGCGGAGTTGGAATCTTCACCGGATGAAATAGTCAAAGAGTTTTGGATTTCATCAGAAACGACGAAGATGCTTGCATTTGCAAGAAATTAAGTGGGAGCGCTGAGACATATTTATAATACTTTATGTAGATGACATATAGTTTGTTATAAATGATGTAATTATATACTAGATTATAAAAGGTTTCATTGAGAATTAACTTCAATGAAAAGATATGGACTGAAACATATTTAGTGTCAAGATCTATGAAGATAGATTGAGACACATAATAAGTTTAAGTCAAAGTACATAGAATGGATATTGAAGTAGTTCAATATAGAAATATTAAGAAAATGTTCTTGTCATGTGAAGGTTTAACAAACTTGAGTGTGTCTGACACTCAATGAGTAAAAACACATGAGTGATTATAGATCACGAATAATATGTACACAATCAGATGTCCTGTGTTCTTAAAAGGTAGGAGCATATACCAGAATGATTCATGTGATGATCATTGACAAACAGTAAGAATATCCATGTGTGCTTTAGAAGAACCAAGGATATATATATATATAGTTTTATATGGGTAATGACAAACAAAATCACTGTAAAGTGTTGCACCGATATTAATTTGGTCACATATAAAAATAAATTTCAATCTCAATTAGGTTAAGTGTTATTAAAAAGGTAGCACAATGCTAGATTTAGAAAAGTTCTAAATATTGTGACGGATTCTACAAAAGAAGGCAGAGTATGTCATTGTTTTGACAATGATTAAGGATGTTGAGTCAAGAAGTTCTTTGAGAACTTGGTGTAGTTCCGATAGTGTCAGAACTTTGAAGCTATATTGTGTATGACAATATTAGTGACATATTTCAGACCGCGGAATTAAGATTCCAACAGAAGACTAAACATATTTAATGCCGACTCATTTGGAAAATGAGTGATGCGTGAAGACGCAAATGAATTGCAAAATACATACGTTTCTGAGTGTGTCAGAACCGTTGACTAAAACCTCTCCCGTGAGTAAAACATGATAAAGCACCAGAAGGCCAAGGTGTTATATCTTTACATATGTAAACTAGATTATTGACTCTAGTGCAAGTGGGAGACTGTTGGAGATATGCCCAAGAGGCAATAATAAATGGTTATTATATATCTTTGTGTTTATGATAATGTTTATATACCATGCTATAATTGTATTAACCAAAACATTGATACATGTGTGATATGTAAACAACAAAGAGTCCCTAGTAAGCCTCTTAACTAGCTTGTTGATTAATAGATGATTAGTTTCATAATCATAAACATTGGATGTTATTAATAACAAGGTTATATCATTATATGAATGATGTAATGGACACACCCAATTAAGCGTAGCATAAGATCACGTCATTAAGTTATTTGCTATAAGCTTTCGATATATAGTTACCTAGTCCTTATGACCATGAGATCATGTAAATCACTTATACTTGGAAAGGTACTTTGATTACATCAAACGCCACTCGCGTAAATGGGTGGTTATAAAGGTGGGATTAAGTATCCGGAAAGTATGAGTTGAGGCATATGGATCAACAAGTGGGATTTGTCCATCCCGATGACGGATAGATATACTCCGGGCCCTCTCGGTGGAATGTCGTCTAATGTCTTGCAAGCATATGAATAAGTTCATAAGAGACCACATACCACGGTACGAGTAAAGAGTACTTGTCAAGAGACGAGGTTGAACAAGGTATAGAGTGATACCGATGATCAAACCTCGGACAAGTAAAATATCGCGTGACAAAGGGAATTGGTATCGTATGTGAATGGTTCATTCGATCACTAAGTCATCGTTGAATATGTGGGAGCCATTATGGATCTCCAGATCCCGCTATTGGTTATTGGTCGGAGAGAGGTCTCAACCATGTCTACATAGTTCACGAACCATAGGGTGACACACTTAAGGTTTGATGTCGTTTAAGTAGATATGGAATAAGGAATGGAGTTCGAAGTTTTGTTCGGAGTCTCGGATGGGATCCGAGGACATCACGAGGAGGTCCGGAATGGTCCGGAGAATAAGATTCATATATAGGAAGTCATATTCCAAGTTTGGAAATGATCCGGTGCATTTATGGCAGGTTCTAGAAGGTTCTAGAAAAGTCCGGATGAAATCACCATGGAAAGTGGAGTCCCGGAGGGACTCCACCTTGCATGACCAGCCAACCCTAAAGGGAAGGAGTCCAAGGTGGACTCCCCAAAGGGTGGCCGGCCAACCCCCCAAGGAAGGGGTGGGAGTCCCACCTTGAGTGGGATTCCCCCCTTGGGTAGGTTTTGTCCCTATGGAAGGTTTTGGTTTCGGGTCTTATTCGAAGACTTGGATACCAACACTTGGGGATTTCCACCTATATAATGAGGAGGAGAGGGAGGGGGGCAGCCCACTCTTGGCCGCACCACCTAGGGCTGCCCATGGCCGGCGCCCTAGCCACCCCCTCTCCCAAACCCTAGCCTCTCCTCCTCCACCACTTCTCCCGCATACGCTTAGGCGAAGCCCTGTCGGAGTCCTCCACCACCACCGCCACCACGCCGTCGTGCTGTCGGGATTCCGAGGAGGATCTACTACTTCCGCTGCCCGCTGGAACGGGGAGAAGGACGTCGTCTTCATCAACACCGAACGTGTGACCGAGTACGGAGGTGCTGCCCGATTGTGGCACCGTGATCAAGATCTTCTACGCGCTTTTGCAAGCGGCAAGTGATCGTCTACCGCAGCAATAAGAGCCTACTCTTATAGGCTTTGGAAATCTTCAAGGGTGAGTCTCGATCATCCCCTCGTTGCTCCCGTCTTCTAGATTGCATCTTGGCTTGGATTGCGTTCTCGCGGTAGGAAATTTTTTGTTTTCTATGCTACGTTATCCTACAAGCAGCGGGATGGGGAGCAGGGCGAGTTGGGGAGAAGGATGGGGAGCAGGGCGAGGTCGACGGGGAGCAGGGCGAGGTCGACGGGGAGGGCAGCAGGGCGAGGTCGACGGGGAGGGCAGCAGGGCGAGGTCAACGGGATGGGGAGCAGGTCGCCGAGGACGGGAAGTGGAGCAGCGCTGAACTGCGCCCAGGGCGGCGTTCGCGGTCGACGGGGAGCAGGGCGAGGTCGACAGGATGGGGAGCAGGGCGGAGGACGGGATGTGGAGCAGCGAACTGCGCCCGGGGCGGCGTTCGCGTTGAACTGGGCCTGGACGTCGTTAAGGGAGGCAATAACTGGCCATAACTACCGCATATTTACTCTCCAAAAAAACGGAGTAAAAAAGGAAGGGGAGCCGCACGATCGGGAGATAAATCGACGTCTCCGGAGAGGTCCGACGATAGAGCTGCCATCGGACTCCGTTATATAGTATTTACCTTTATTTATTCGTAGAAGTTCTAGGAACTCTAGATATTTTTTCTTGGTGTGTGAAACCATCACATGGATGGACGATTCATATGAGAAAAATATTGCTCAACCACAAATAATGACACTATATAGTGCCAACAAACATAGTCAAAAATATAATTGTATAACCTATAAATGCCCGTATGATTTTTTTAGGCTAGCAATTGAGCATATATGGGTTAAAACACAAATGAAGCAGTTACTGAACATGATACGACTAACAAGGAAAATTGTCGTGGTTATCTTTCGCCGGTAAAAAGACTACCTAGTGTGTTTGTATTGTGGATCTTGGTGTTTCTTCTCGGACTAACTCTAGGAATAGACAAGATTTCATTGTCTAGAATCACTACATATTTTTTACATCATCAAGATGAACACTAACTTATTTAGGATAATTTATTCTGGACAAAGTCAAGATGCAAACTAAGTCATATTTCTCAGCTAAGTCAAGATAATTTATTTTTGGACACTGATTCAAGATAATTTATTTTTAAATCATAAATATGCACACTAATTCATATTTGTGAGCTAATAATAAATAAAACGGTTGGTGGGAACAAGGATAACCAAGCAGTCGGAATAAGAATATAAAGTAGATATAAATTATTTTCGATATCTACTCTCTTATGTTAACAAAGTAGTTTGTGTGTATAATTACTAGTGGTGTTCTGTCAACTAATTAGTGCAGTGTGTTTTATGGACGAACTGGATCATGTATTCCTCCTATAGACTTCCACAAACGTTAACCTATGGACTAAACAATTTGATCCATGGTCATTTTTTCAATGCCTCTCATATGATCCATGTAAGTTAATCCTGGATGCATATATCATAGCTTTTTTTTATTAATTATTAGAAACGCCAGGACGATCATTGCAAGGATTTGAGATGATAATTATCACTACTCAACCAAGTGTGATAGTCAAGTCTAGGTACTAGTCCAGATTGCTAACATGTGCATCTCCATGTTTTAGCTTAATCCCCAATTCATATTCACATGGTACCAAATGACTAAATTAGTAGCAACTGCGACATACATGCCTTTTGTATGTAAGAGCCAACTACTTAATGTTTTTCTCGTCTTGTCCACACTTCTCTCGACCAGAAGTGTTTCTTACCAATATCCTTCATTTCTTTGTTAGACACTAGTGTACTTTTTTCCTAATACATAACTTGTCTATTCAAATGAGTTGTTATTTTTTTTGAGTTTTGAAGAAATATCTCTTTACGACGGTGAAATATATTAGAAATGTCTAGTATGGTCATGTGCCCTATGATACTATATCTCTTTACGACGTTTGATTTTTTTGAATCCCTTGTCTCAATGGGTAGCGAAACCTTTTTGATACTCACTACACGAAAAGGATCTTTGCTAGATATATATTAATTTGTGTATCTACTCTCTTACCTTAAGAGAGTAGTTAGTGCCTATAATAATATGAGATATGTGAAGTCAACAAATTAGTGCAGTGTGTGAAATGGACAAACCTCATTGTCTTGACCATATTATCTCATTACCTCAAATAAACCATTTTTTTTATAGAAAACCAAAAGACAGCATACATTTTTCTTAATTGTGATAGAACGGAGGAGAAACCCAATAATTGGTGTCCCTGTAAAGTTCATATCTATGACTTCCACTAACAATTATTTATTCGTAATTTTTTAGGAAAGCAAGATATGTTTTCTTGGTGTGTGAAATGATCATATTGATGGAGTATCCATATGAGAAAACTATGGCTCAACCATAAATAATGACACTATATAGTGATATCAAACATTGTCAAAAATATAATTGTGTCAACTATAGGTGACTCACATCATTACATCATCTGAACATGTCACATGCTTACATCATATAGATGCTCGTACAAACTTTTTAGGGTAGAAATTGGATCATATATGGATTAAAACACAAAGAAAACAGTTATTGAACATGATTTGAAACGAGAGGAAAATTGCCGCGGTTATATTCCACCGGTAAAAAGATTACCTAGTGTGTCTGTATTGTGGAGTTGGTGATTCTTGCCGGACTAACTCTAGGAACACACAAGATTTCATTGTCTAGAATCACTACATATTTTCTACATCATTAAGATGCACATTAATGTTTTTCAGGATAATTTATTTTAGACACTAAGTCAAATGCACACTAAGTCATATTTGTCAGATAAGACAAGCTAATTTATTTTTGGCCACATGGTCAAGATAATTTATTTTTAGATCATCAACATGCACCCTAAGTCATATCTGTCAGCTAAGAATAAAGAAAATAGTTGGTGGGAACAAGTATAATCTAGCAATTGGAATAAGAATATAGAGTAGATATTCATTATTTTGGATATCTACTCTCTTACGTTAATAAAGTAGTTAGCGTGTATAACTATTAGTCATGTGCATTCAATTAATATTGCAGTGTGTGAAATGGATGAAATGCAGCATGTATTCCTCCAATAGACTTCCACAAACGTTAACCTATGGACCAGCGAATTTGATACAGGGTCATTTTTTCAATGCTTCTCATATGATCCATGTAAGTTGATACTGGATGCATATAGCATAGTTTTTTTTATTGATTAGTAGGTACATCACCAGGAGGATCACTTCAAGGATTTGAGATGATTAATTGCCACACTAGTCAAGCATGTGTTATATTCACCTCTAGGTACTAGTTCAGATGCTAACAGTTTCACCTCTCTATTTCAACTCAATCCCTAATTCATATTCCTATTGTGACAAATGAATACATGACGAGCAAGTGATGCGTACGGGCCGTCTGTCTGTCAGAGCCAAATATTTAATGTATTTCTCGTCTTATCCGCACTTTTCTTGACTAGTAGCTTTTCTTAGCAATCTCCTTGAATTGTTTATTAAATACTAGTGTACTTGTTTCTTAATACATAACTTTGGATAGTAAAATAAGTTATTCGATTTTGTGAGTTTTGAAACAATGTCTCTATACGACCGTAAATTCTGTTAGAAGTTTTTCTAGTACGGTCCCATGTCCTACGAAGCTATACGAACATATATAGGACGTGTCTCGTGGGATTTTATGAATTCTTGCTCCCAATGGGTACAAAAACCTTTTTGATACCACACTTAGTTTACAAATCATGTAGGAAGCAGCAACTCACTACCCGAAAACGGATCTTTACTGGATATATGTTATTTTGCATATTTGCTCTCTTTCCTTAATCAAGTAGTTAGTGTGTATAACAACAATAATAAACATTTGCAGTCAGCTAATTACTGCAGTGTGTGAAATGGACGAAACTAATTGTCTTGAACATATTATCTTATTACCTCAAACAAACAGGGAGTGGTGTTTTGGAACATGGGAGCATATGCTCCCTCTATTTTGAAATTCATCTTAGATATTTTTTGAATTTCAAAAAAATCGAAACAAAAAATTTGCACGTACATATTCACGTGCTACGCGCTCACAAAGTTGTTTCATAAAAAATGGACTTCTCATGTGACGTGTATAAAAAAGATAAAACTCAGTGCTAAAAATAATGCTTTTTACAAGATAAATTTTCACTTTTTTGCATAGGCCACAAAAAATATTATTTTTTCGTGAAACTTGACAAATGCACATATATTATGTAGATGTACATGTAGAATTTTTTCTCAAATTTTTTTAACAACTCGAAATATAATTTTTTGGTATAGGGAGCATACGCACCCGGGAGCCGAATTGAATTTCCGAAACAAACAATTTTTTTATAGAAAACCAAAAGTGATCATATATTTTTATTTAATTTTTATAGAACAGAGGATAAACAAATCAATTGGTGTTCCGGTAAATTTCATATATATTACTTGCACTAAAAATTATTTATTCGTAAAAGTTTTAGGAAAGCCAGATTTTTTGTCTTACTGTGTGAAACAATCTTATGGATGGAGGATCCATATTGGAAACTATGGCTCAACTACAAATAATGACACTATATAGTGCTATCAAACATTGTCAAAAATTCTATCAACTATAGGTGACTCACATGATTGCATCATATGAACGTGTCACATGATTACATCATATAGATGCTCATACCAATTTTTTAGGATAGTAATTGGACCATATATGGGTTAAAACACAAATGAAACATTTATTGAACATGATATGAAACGCAAGGAAATTGCCTTGGTTATCTTTCACCAGTAAAAAGATTACCTAGTGTGTCTGTATTGTGGAGCTTCGTGTTTCTTGTAGGACTTAGGAAGAGACATGATTTAATTGTCTAGAATTACTACACATTTTTTACATCATTAAGATGCACCTTAACTTTTTTCAGGATAATTAATTTTGGACACTAAGTCAAATGCACACTAAGTCGTATTTGTCAAATAAGACAAGCTAATTTATTTTTGGACACATGGTCAAGATAATTTATTTGTAGATCATCAACATGCACGCTAAGTCATATCTGTCAGCTAGGAATAAAGAAAATAGTTGGTGGGAACAAGTATAATCTAGCAACTGGAATAAGAATATAGAGTACATATTCATTATTTTAGATATCTACTCTCTTACGTTAATAAAGGAGTTAGCGTGTATAACTACTAGTCATGTACGCGCATTCAATTAATTATTGCAGTGTGTGAAATGGATGAAATGCAGCATGTATTTCTCCAATAGACTTCCACAAACGTTAACCTATGGACCAGCAAATTTGATCCAGGGTCATTTTTTCAATGCTTCTCATATGATCCGTGTAAGTTGATACTGGATGCATATATCATAGTTTTTTTACTGATTAGTAGGTACACCACCAGGACGGTCACTTCAAGGATTTGACATGATTAATTGCCACACTAGTCAAGCATGTGTTATATTCACGTCTAGGTACTAGTTCAGATGCTAATAGTTTCACCTCTCTGTTTCAACTCAATATCTAATTCATATTCCTATTGTGCCAAATGAATACATGAGGAGCAAGTAGTGCGTATGTGCCGTCTGTCTGTCAGATCCAAATATTCAATGTATTTCTCGTCTTATCCGCACTTCTCTTGACTAGTAGATTTTCTTAGCAATCTCCTTAAGTTGTTTATTAAATACTAGTGTACTTGTTTCTTAATACATAACTTTGGATAGTCAAATAAGTTATTTGATTTTGTGAGTTTTCAAGCAATGTCTCTATACGACCGTAAATTCTGTTAGAAGTTTTTCCAGTATGGTCCCATGTCCTACGAAGCTATACAAACATATATAGGACGTGTCTCGTGGGATTTTATGAATTCTTCCTCCCAATGGGTACAGAAACCTTTTTGATACGACACTTAGTTTACAAATCATGTAGGAAGCAGCAACTCACTACCCGAAAACGGATCTTTGCTGGATATACGTTATTTCGCATATCTGCTCTCTTTCCTTAATAAACTAGTTAGTGTGCATAATAACAATAATAAATATTTGCAGTCAGCTAATTACTGTAGTGTGTGAAATGGACGAAACTAATTGTCTTGAACATATTATCTTATTACCTCAAACAAACTATTTTTTTATAGAAAACCAAAAGTGATCATATATTTTTATTTAATTTTTATAGAACAGAGGATAAACAAATCAATTGGTGTATCGGTAAATTTCATATATATTACTTGCACTAAAAATTATTTATTCGTAAATTTTTCAGGAAAGCCAGATATTTTGTCTTATTGTGTGAAACCATCATATGGATGGAGGATCCATATTGGATATTATGGCTCAACTACAAATAATGACATTATATAGTGATATCAAGTATTGTCAAAAATATAATTGTATCTACTATAGGTGATTCACATGATTGCATCATCTAAACATGTCACATGATTACATCATATAGATGCTCATACCAATTTTTTAGGATAGTAATTGGAGCATATATGGGTTAAAACACAAAGGAAACATTTATTGAACATGATATGAAACGCAAGGAAATTGCCTTGGTTATCTTTCACAGGTAAAAATATTACCTAGTGTGTCTGTATTGTGGAGCTTCGGGTTTCTTGTAGGACTTAGGAAGAGACAAGATTTAATTGTCTAGAATCACTACACATTTTTTACATCATTAAGATGCACATTAACTTTTTTTTTCAGGATAATTTATTTTGGACACTAAATCAAATGCACACTAAGTCGTATTTGTCAGATAAGACAAGCTAATTTATTTTTAGATCATCAACATGCACACTAAGTCATATCTGTCAGCTAAGAATAAAGAAAATAGTGGGTGGGAAAAAGTATAATCTAGAAATTGGAATAAGAATATAGAGTACATATTCATTATTTTAGATATCTACTCTCTTACGTTAATAAAGTAGTTAGCGTGTATAACTACTAGTCATGTGCATTCAATTAATTATTGCAGTGTGTGAAATGGATGAAATGCAGCATGTATTCCTCCAATAGACTTCCACAAACGTTAACCTATGAACCAGCGAATTTGATCCAGGGTCATTTTTTCAAAGCTTCTCATATGATCCGTGTAAGTTGATACTGGATGCATATATCATAGTTTTTATATTGATTAGTAGGTACACCACCAGGAGGGTCACTTCAAGGATTTGAGATGATTAATTGCCACACTAGTCAAGCATGTGTTATATTCACGTCTAGGTACTAGTTCAGATGCTAACAGTTTCACCTCTCTGTTTCAACTCAATCTCTAATTCATATTCCTATTGTTACAAATGAATACATGAGGAGCAAGTAGTGCGTACGTGCCGTCTGTCTGTCAGAGCCAAATATTCAATGTATTTCTCATCTTATCCGCACTTCTCTTGACTAGTAGCTTTCTTAGTAATCTCCTTGAGTTGTTTATTAAACTAGCAAGGGGGCCCTCGCAAATGCGAGGGCATCGTCCTTAGCATGTTGATCATGTTCATGAAAGTACTTTATGGTTTGAAATATTCTTTCAAAATTAAGTTCTAAATTTAAGATTTTGTCACTGTCGTAAATACAATAAGAGGTAATACATTGCATGTATGTATTTTGAATCATTTCTATTTGTGGTTTGTCATGTAACAATGGCTACACCAACTGGATGACAAATAGTTTCACAAAACTTATGGAACCCAAAATTAGAATACTTGGATGTAATATAGTTTCATTCTTTAAATCTTTCATTAATTTTCATTATTTCATCTCGTATATGATCTTTATAATTCTATTGACCACCAAATTCTCCTCAGCTGGTTATTATGCCTTCTCGGTAGCATCGTCATAGTACACAATATTTTACATCAATTATTTTACTTACATGATCACATAATAATAATAAAAATATGATTGCAAAGACATATACAATTGAATCTTAAGTATTAAAAACATGGCAGCACAAAATCCATAGGTATTGCTCAATGGATCTACTCCGTCGATTACAAAGGTGAAACATTTTGGAAATATCCACTCTCAAATATTTTAATAGATCCTTCTTATGATAATCTATTGGTATTGCTACTTCTACAAAAATTTCATTGCTCTCCCTAATGACCGTTTGATGAACCTCAGCCTCCATGTAAATCCTATGCCTGATCTATCTTTTTTTGGTTGAAACCAATTATTGTGTAGCTGTTTGCATAGTAACAAATGCAATACACATAGTCTAGCTTTTTGCACCACAACGAATATTGTGTTGTATTTCGTAAAATGTAGAATTCATATAGCCGTGCACAGAGAACATAGCTCATAATTAACCATATATTTCCAAAATTCATCAATAATTCTTGGTGTAGTTTCGAGCTCTTGAGGTTTTGAGAAACGTGAAAACTGAACACGCTTGAATTGGCTCCTTAGGCAACCTTAATCCTTAGGTTGTGTCATGCATCTACGTGCTGTCCTTGAATATTATATGAATAAAATATATGCATAATGTAATAAGAAAATAAGGATAACATATAAACGATCAAGTAGTACCTAGACCGTAATTAGGACATATTATCAACAATTGATAGTCTGCGCATATTCCAATAAGTACATACCGACGGAGAATGTAATTAGGAACTTAATTTAGATAGTTTTGTGCGGCTTGCCACCTCAATTACTATATGAATATAATTATCATATGGTACTTTTAGAAAATAATATGGGTGATATTGAATACAATAAAATTATATTTTTTTTCCGTTAGAGGCATGAGCTATCTGAGACACGACTTAAGACTTTCGAAAACGATCGTAGACTTACAAATATATTTGGTTAAGTAATTAAAATATATTGTGATATGGCACAACGACATGTATATGCCTGACGTGTTGGAACGTACACACGCGGGAAAGCGGTGACTCTGAGTAGATCAATGCCGTGTCTGGCCGTACTATATTGAGCCATAGTTGCACCCAAGGAACATGATATTAAACATTTATTGCTTAGAATATTCCACCAGGAATGACATCGCTCTCTAAACATTAGATATACATCAAATATGTTTAAATCTCAACCATTAAGTATAGATCCAACAGTCTAGACAATCTGGTTGATATGGATTAATGTAATGCTCATGGCCTCCGCTACATGTCTGCGGATTTCTACGCTGGTATTCTCGGCGTGAACTTGTCAAATTGGTTCGATCGAAGAAGTCAGGACCAAAATGTGCTACGTTGGTAGGGGATGAGTAATTTTTTTTCTTTTTTAATGGAGGAGAGAGGGGTGAATATGGAAGGAGACTGCGGCTTAGAAAAAAAATCATCACCCGCACCCAAATAAGATGGTGCGTGATTGGTGCAACCTGCGTGTTAATAAAAATATGTAACCGATCCTCAAGTTTCTTTTTCTAATACATGTTTGAACGTGCACGTGAAAGAAAAATATATTGTACGTGGAGGTTGGTTCACACACGTGATGTGTAGGGGATTAGGATATACGTGACACATCCATTAGCAATGTTACATAAATTTTACGGTTACGATTGCATCAATTTTAGATCTAACTGTCTAGATTAATTTAATGACGTGGATTAACGTAAATCTCTGCATTTTGCATTTAGTATATAATAGATACTAGTGTACTTGTTTCTTAATACATAATTTTGGATAGTCAAATAAGTTATTTGATTTTGTCAGTTTTGAAGCAATGGTTCTATACGACCGTAAATTCTGTTAGAAGTTTTTCCAGTATGGTCCCTGATGTCTACGGGTGCTTCTATTCTTGTAGACAGTGTTGGGCCTCCAAGAGCAGAGGTTTGTAGAACAGCAGCAAATTTCCCTTAAGTGGATTACCCAAGGTTTATCGAACTCAGGGAGGAAGAGGTCAAAGATATCCCTCTCATGCAACCCTGCAACCACAAAGCAAGAAGTCTCTTGTGTCCCCAACACACCTAATAGGTGCACTAGTTCGGCGAAGAGATAGTGAAATACAGGTGGTATGAATAAGTATGAGCAGTAGTACGGCGCCAGAAAAGTGCTTGCTGGCGTGCGGTTGATGGTAGTAATATTGCGGGAAGTAAACATGCGAGTAGAACAGTAAACAAGCAGCGATTTCAGTATTTAGGAACAAGGCCTAGGGATCATACTTTCACTAGTGGACACTCTCAACATTGATCGCATAATAAATAACTCTTTCTCATATGTGCTACATACACTCTTTTGTTGGATGATGAACACATTGCGTAGGATTACACGAACCCTCAATGCCGGAGTTAACAAGCTCCACAATTCAATGTTCATATTTAAATAACCTTAGAGCATAATAGATCATTGCAAAATAAACCAAGAACTAACATAGTGCACACACTGTCCACATTACACTATGAAGGGGGAATAGATCACATCAATACTATCATAATGATAATTAACTCCACAATCTATAAGAGATCATGATCATAGCCTACGACAAGAACCACACGGTGCACACACTAATCACCTTTACACCATGCAGGAGGAATAGACTATTTTAATAACATCACATGAGTAGCACATAACTAGTAGCGATACAAAGCTCATCATATGGATCTCAATCATGTAAAGCAGCTCATGAGATCATTGTATTGAAGTACATAGGAGAGAGATTAACCACATAGCTACCGGTACAGCCCCGAGCCTCGATGGAGAACTACTCCCTCCTCATGGGAGCAGCAGCGGTGATGAAGATGGTGGTGGAGATGGCAGCGGTGTCGATGGAGAAGCCTTCCGGGGCACTTCCCCGCTCCGGCGGGGTGCCGGAACGGAGACTCCTGTCCCCCGGATCTTGGCTTCGCGATGGCGGCGGCTCGCGGAAGGTTTCGCGTACCGTGGCTTCCTCCGTAAGGGTTTTCGATGCGGGGGCTTTAAATAGGCGAAAGGGCAGCGTTGGAGGGTCGAAGGGGTGCCCACACCATAGGGTGGCGCGGGCCCCCCCCTGGCCGCGCCGGCCTGTGGTTTGGTGGGCCTGTGCCCCCTCTCCGGCGGTTCTCGGGTGTTCTGGATGCTTCCGGGAAAAATAGGAACCTGGGCGTTGATTTCGTCCAATTCCGAGAATATTTCGTTACTAGGATTTCTGAAACCAAAAACAGCGAGAAAACGAGAACCGGCACTTCGGCATCTTGTTAATAGGTTAGTTCCAGAAAATGCACGAATATGACATATAATGTGCATAAAACATGTAGGTATCATCAATAAAGTAGCATGGAACATAAGAAATTATCGATACGTTGGAGACGTATCAGCATCCCCAAGCTTAGTTCTGCTCGTCCCGAGCAGGTAAAACGATAACAAAGATAATTTCTGAAGTGACATGCCATCATAAACTTGATCATATTGTAAACATATGTAATGAATGCAGCGATCAAAACAATGGTAATGACATGAGTAAACAAATGAATCATAGAGCAAAGACTTTTCATGAATAGTACTTCAAGACAAGCATCAATAAGTCTTGCATAAGAGTTAACTCATAAAGCAATAAATCAAAGTAAAGGTATTGAAACAACACAAAGGAAGATTAAGTTTCAGCGGTTGCTTTCAACTTATAACATGTATATCTCATGGATATTTGTCAATGCAAAGTAATATAATAAGTGCAATATGCAAGTATGTATGAATCAATGCACAGTTCACACAAGTGTTTGCTTCTTGAGGTGGAGAGAAATAGGTGAACTGACTCAACAATAAAAGTAAAAGAATGGTCCTTCAAAGAGGAAAGCATCGATTGCTATATTTGTGCTAGAGCTTTGGTTTTGAAAACATAAAGAGAGCATAAAAGTAAAATTTTGAGAGGTGTTTGTTGTTGTCAACGAATGGTAGTGGGCACTCTAACTACCTCATCAACCAGACTTTCAAGAGCGGCTCCCATGAAGGACGTTATCTCTACCAGCAAGGTAGATCATCCCTCTTCTCTTTTGTTTACACATGTACTTTAGTTTAGTTTTTCTTTATTTATGGATGACACTCCTCCCAACCTTTTGCTTACACAAGCCATGGCTAACCGAATCCTCGGGTGCCTTCCAACATTCACATACCATGGAGGAGTGTCTATTTGCAAAATTAAGTTGCTTACGGATGAATCAGAGCAAAACATGTGAAGAGAATTATTAATGAAAGTTAATTAATTGGGGCTGGGAACCCCATTGCCAGCTCTTTTTGCAAAATTATTGGATAAGCGGATGTGCCACTAGTCCATTGTGAAAGTCTGTCAAAAGTAAATGACAAGATCGAAAGATAAAACACCACATACTTCCTCATGAGCTATAAAACATTGACACAAATAAGAGGTGATAAATTTTGAATTATTTAAAGGTAGCACTCAAGCAATTTACTTTGGAATGGCGGAGAAATACCATGTAGTAGGTAGGTATGGTGGACACAAATGGCATAGTAGTTGGCTCAAGGATTTTGGATGCATGAGAAGTATTCCCTCTCGATACAAGGCTTAGGCTAGCAAGGTTATTTGAAACAAACACAAGGATGAACCGGTGCAGCAAAACTCACATAAAAGACATATTGTAAACATTATAAGACTTTACACCATCTTCCTTGTTGTTCAAAACTCAATACTAGAAATTATCTAGACCTTAGAGAGACCAATTATGCAAACCAAATTTTAGCAAGCTCTATGTATTTATTCATTAATAGGTGCAAAGTATATGATGCAAGAGCTTAATCATGAGCACAACAATTGCCAAGTATCACATTATCCAAGATATTTTAGAATTACTACATGTAGCATTTTCCTATTCCAACCATATAACAATTTAACGAAGAGGAAACTTCGCCATGAATATTATGAGCTAAGAACACATGTGTTCATACGAACCAACGGAGCGTGTCTCTCTCCCACACAAGGATGAACTTATTCAGAGAACTAAGATAACAAAACAAAAATAAAAGCACACACAGACGCTCCAAGTAAAGTACATAAGATGTGACCGAATAAAAATATAGTTTCAAGAGAAGGAACCTGATACTTTGTCGATGAAGAAGGGGATGCCTTGGGCATCCCCAAGCTTAGATGCTTGGGTCTTCTTGAAATATGCAGGGATGAACCACCGGGGCATCCCCAAGCTTAGACTTTTCATTCTTCTTGATCGTAGTATATCATACTCCTCTCTTGACCCTTGAAAACTTCATTCACACCAAACTTCAAGCAAACTCATTAGAGGGTTAGTGCATAATCAAAAATTCACATGTTCAGAGGTGACACAATCATTCTTAACACTTCTGGACATTGCACAAAACTTCTGAAAGTTAATGGAACAAAGAAACTCATTCAACTTAACACAAGCGGCAATGCGAAATAAAAGGCAGAATCTGTCAAAAACAGAACAGTCCGTAAAGACGAATTTTAAGATGGCACCAGACTTGCTCAAACGGAAAAACTCATAACTAATGAAAGGTGCGTACATATCTGAGGAACACGCACGTAAATTGGCATATTTTTCTGAGTTACCTACAGAGAAAACAGCCCAGATTCGTGACAGATAGAAATCTGTTTCTGCGCAGAAATCCAAATCTAGTATCAACCTTCGATTAGAGGCTTCACTTGGCACAAAAAATCACAAAACTAAGATAAGGAGAGGTTGCTACAGTAGTAAACAACTTCCAAGACACAAATATAAAACAAAGTATTGTAGCAAAATAACACATGGGTTATCTCCCAAGAAGTTCTTTCTTTATAGCCATTAAGATGGGCTCAGCAATTTTAATGATGCACTCGCAAGAAATAGTATTTGAAGCAAAAGAGAGCATCAAGAAGCAAATTCAAAACACATTTAAGCCTAACATGCTTCCTATGCATAGGAATCTTGTAAATAAACAAGTTCATGAAGAGCAAAGTAACAAGCATAGGAAGATAAAACAAGTGTAGCTTCAAAAATTTCAGCACATAGAGAGGTGTTTTAGTAACATGAAAATTTTACAACCATATTTTCCTCTCTCATAATAACTTTCAGTAGCAACATGAGCAAACTCAACAATATAACTATCACATAAAGCATTCTTATCATGAGTCTCATGCATGAAATAATTACTACTCCCAACATAAGCATAGTCATTCTTATTAATTGTAGTGGGAGCAAATTCAACAAAGTAGCTATCAAATATAGGAGGTATATTGTAATCATAATCAAATTTATCCTCCATAACAGGTGGTAACAAAAGACTACTATCATTATAATCATCATAAATGGGAGGCATATCATAATCAACATAAACTTTCTCCTCAATACCCGGAGGGCTAAAGAGATCATTTTCATCAAAACCGACCTCCCCAAGCTTAGAATTTTCCATAGCATTAGCAACAATGGTGTTCAAAGCATTCATATTAATAACATTCCCATTAGCATGCATATAAAGTTCCATGGGTTTCTTAATTCTTTCTTCAAACACATCATGTCCTAATTCAAGATAAAGTTCATAAAGATCTCTCATATTTTTGTTGTTTTCCATTATGCCTAACTAGTGTAAACAAGAAACAAAATGTCGCAATTGCAAAGTCTAAACGAAATAGCTTCGAGCACACACACAATGGCGCCAGAAAAGTACTGTTACCTGGAACCGGAGTATGAGTGCCTTTTACCTTTCCTCCCCGGCAACGGCGCCAGAAAAGTGCTTGATGTCTACGGGTGCTTCTATTCTTGTAGACAGTGTTGGGCCTCCAAGAGTAGAGGTTTGTAGAACAGCAGCAAGTTTCCCTTAAGTGGATTACCCAAGGTTTATCGAACTCAGGGAGGAAGAGGTCAAAGATATCCCTCTCATGCAACCCTGCAACCACAAAGCAAGAAGTCTCTTGTGTCCCCAACACACCTAATAGGTGCACTAGTTCGGCGAAGAGATAGTGAAATACAGGTGGTATGAATAAGTATGAGCGGTAGTACGGCGCCGGAAAAGTGCTTGTCTGGCGTGCGGTTGATGGTAGTAATATTGCGGGAAGTAAACATGCGGTAGAACGAGTAAACAAGCAGCGATTTCAGTATTTAGGAACAAGGCCTAGGGATCATACTTTCACTAGTGGACACTCTCAACATTGATCGCATAATAAATAACTCTTTCTCATATGTGCTACATACACTCTTTTGTTGGATGATGAACACATTGCGTAGGATTACACGAACCCTCAATGCCGGAGTTAACAAGCTCCACAATTCAATGTTCATATTTAAATAACCTTAGAGCATAATAGATCATTGCAAAATAAACCAAGAACTAACATAGTGCACACACTGTCCACATTACACTATGAAGGAGGAATAGATCACATCAATACTATAATAATGATAATTAACTCCACAATCTATAAGAGATCATGATCATAGCCTACGACAAGAACCACACGGTGCACACACTAATCACCTTTACACCATGCAGGAGGAATAGACTACTTTAATAACATCACATGAGTAGCACATAACTAGTAGCGATACAAAGCTCATCATATGGATCTCAATCATGTAAAGCAGCTCATGAGATCATTGTATTGAAGTACATAGGAGAGAGATTAACCACATAGCTACCGGTACAGCCCCGAGCCTCGATGGAGAACTACTCCCTCCTCATGGGAGCAGCAGCGGTGATGAAGATGGCGGTGGAGATGGCAGCGGTGTCGATGGAGAAGCCTTCCGGGGGCACTTCCCCGCTCCGGCAGGGTGCCGGAACAGAGACTCCTGTCCCCCAGATCTTGGCTTCGCGATGGCGGCGGCTCTGGAAGGTTTCGCGTACCGTGGCTTCCTCCGTAAGGGTTTTCGATGCAGGGGCTTTAAATAGGCGAAGAGGCGGCGCAGGAGGGTCGAAGGGGTGCCCACACCATAGGGTGGCGCGGGCCCCCCCTGGCCGCGCCGGCCTGTGGTTTGGTGGGCCTGTGCCCCCTCTCTGGCGGTTCTCGGGTGTTCTGGATGCTTCCGGGCAAAATAGGAACCTGGGCGTTGATTTCGTCCAATTCCGAGAATATTTCGTTACTAGGATTTCTGAAACCAAAAACAGCGGAAAACGGAAGCTGACACTTCGGCATCTTGTTAATAGGTTAGTTCCAGAAAATGCACGAATATGACATATAATGTGCATAAAACATGTAGGTATCATCAATAAAGTAGCATGGAACATAAGAAATTATCGATACGTTGGAGACGTATCAGTCCCATGTCCTACGAAGCTATAGGAACATATATAGGACGTGTCTCGTGGGGAAATCCACTTTGGCTCATAGGAGCATATGAACCCGTTGTGTGAAAATACATTTTGAAGTATCAAAAAATTTCGAAATAAAGTTTTGCATGTACATGTAGACATTTTATGTTCGTACACAAGTTTTTCAGAAAAAATTATTTTTTATGTGTCTCCTGTAAAAAGACAAATTCTGATGTTACAACACGACAACGTACAGTATATTTTCTTTGTCTTTTTTGTACATGCTACATAAAATGTTGTTTTTTCATGAAAACTTATGTAGTAACATAAAATTTTACGACGTACACCATAAATTTTATGTCAGAATTTTTTGATATTTTAAAAATTGTTTTTAAATTATTTTGCATAATGGGAGCAAATGCTCCTATGAGCCAAAACGCCTCCTCCGTGTCTCGTCGGATTTTATGAATTCTTGCTCCCAATGGGTACAAAAACCTTTTTGATGCGACACTTAGTTTACAAATCATGTGGGAAGCAGCAACTCACTACCCGAAAACGGTTCTTTGCTGGATATACGTTATTTTGCATATCTGCTCTGTTTCCTTAATAAACTAGTTAGTGTGTATAATAATAATAATAAAATTTGCAGTCAGCTAATTACTGCAGTGTGTGAAATGGACGAAACTAATTGTCTTGAACATATTATCTTATTACCTCAAACAAACTATTTTTTATATAAAACCAAAAGTAATCATATATTTTTATTTAATTTTTATAGAACAGAGGATAAACAAATCAATTGGTGTATCGGTAAATTTCATATATGTTACTTGCACTAAAAATTATTTATTCGTAAAAGTTTTAGGAAAGCCAGATACACTGGTAGAAAAATGGCCTTCCGTCCAGCCCCATTAGTCGCCAAAATATAGGAACCGCGACTAATGGGGTCTTTAGTCGTGGTTCTGGTGGCGAACCGCGACTAAAGAGCTGGGCCCAGCGCGCTCGCTGGCCAGCTGGTGGACGGGATGGGCTTTAGTCGCGGTTGGCCTGGCCAACCGCGACAAAAGGTCCTCAGGCCTGGCCCGAAGGCCTTTAGTCGCGGTTGGCCAGGCCAACCGGGACTAAAGGCCCATCCCTATAAAAGGGCCTCAGCTCACAGCACTTAGCCATTTGGTGCCACTTCTCTTCACAAGCTTCACAAGGGGGTGTAAGTTTGCTTTTGGTTCCTCTTATGCACACAAGGTGTTTGATAAAAATGCCCCAAGAGCATGAAACAAACATGATATGAAGTGTTGGAGCCACACTTGAGCTTCCTTATTTATTTTTTCCTCCTCGATCGCGGTTAGCAACTTGAACCTTTCATGTGTCATTGATAAAATATGAATGTGTGTAGTTCATTGTTTAATTTATATTGTTTGTAGCTAGTTAGTTTAACAAATGCATGATGGTTAATTATATATTTTATATTATAATAATGCAGATGAATCGGCAATGGATGTACGGTAACCGACTCTCCGGCGAGTTCACTACGGGTTTGAAAGATTTCCTCGTAGTGGCTAATGCAAACAAGCAGGGGGGTTTTGTTATCTGTCCATGTGTTAACTGTAAGAATCAGAAGGGTTACTCTTCCTCAAGAGATGTTCACATGCACCTGCTTCGGCACGGTTTCATGCCAAGCTATAATTGTTGGACCAAGCATGGAGAAAGAGGGGTTATAATGGAAGAAGATGAAGAAGGGGATGATTTCATCGATGAAAGCTATCTTCCTCATTTCGGTGATACTTTCATGGAGGATGCTGAAGGTGAAGGGGAAGGTGAAGGGGAAGGTGAAGAAGAGGCACGTGATGAGCCCGTTGATGATCTTGGTCGGACCATTGCTGATGCACGGAGACGCTGCGAAACTGAAAAGGAGAGGGAGAATTTGGATCGCATGTTAGAGGATCACAGAAAGGCGCTATACCCCGGATGCGATGATGGTCTGAAAAAGCTGGGCTGCACACTAGATTTGCTGAAATGGAAGGCACAGGCAGGTGTAGCTGACTCGGCATTTGAAAACTTGCTGAAAATGTTGAAGAATATGTTTCCAAAGAATAACGAGTTGCCCGCCAGTACGTATGAAGCAAAGAAGGTTGTCTGCCCTCTAGATTTAGAGGTTCTGAAGATACATGCATGCATCAACGATCGCATCCTCTACCGCGGTGAATACGAGAATTTGAATGAATGCCCGGTATGCACTCGTATTGCGTTATAAGATCGGAGGCGATGACCCCGGTGACGATGTTGAGGGCCAGAAACCCGGGAAGAGGGTTCCTGCCAAGGTGATGTGGTATGCTCCTATAATACCACGGTTGAAACGTCCGTTCGGGAACAAAGAGCATGCCAAGTTGTTGCGATGGCACAAAGAGGACCGTAAGTCGGACGGGGAGTTGAGACACCCCGCGAGATGGAACGCAATGGAGAAAGATCGATAGAGAGTTCAAAGATTTTGCAGCTGACGCAAGGAACATAAGATTTGGTCTAAGTACGGATGGCATGAATCCTTTTGGCGAGCAGAGCTCCAGCCATAGCACCTGGCCCGTGACTCTATGCATCTACAACCTTCCTCCTTGGTTTTGCATGTAGCGGAAGTTCATTATGATGCCAGTGCTCATCCAAGGTCCGAAGCAACCCGGCAACGACATCGATGTGTACCTAAGGCCATTAGTTGATGAACTTTTACAGCTGTGGGGCAGACCTGGTGTCCGTGTGTGGGATGAGCACAAAGAAGAGGAATTTGACCTACGAGCGTTGCTTTTCGTAACCATCAACGATTGGCCTGCTCTTAGTAACCTTTCGGGACTGTCAAATAAGGGATACAATGCATGCACGCACTGCTTACATGTGACTGAAAGTGTACATTTACACGTGTACCTTGGGCATCGTCGATTTCTTCCGAAAATTCATCCAGTAAGAAACAAAGGAAAGCATTACAACGGCAAGGCAGATCACCGGCCGAAGCCTGCGGAACGTACTGGTGCTGAGGTATTTGATATGGTCAAGGATTTGAAAGTCATCTTTGGAAAGGGTCCTGGCGGACAATCAGTTCCGAAGGGAGCTGACGGGCACGCAGCCATGTGGAAGAAGAAATCTATATTCTGGGAGCTAGAATATTGGAAAGTCCTAGAAGTCCGCTTTGCAATCGACGTGATGCATGTTACGAAGAATATTTGCGTGAACCTCCTAAGCTTCTTGGGCGTGTATGGGAAGACAAATGATACAAAGGAAGCACGTCAGGACCAGCAACGTTTGAAAGACCCTGATAACCGGCATCCGGAATGGTTTCAAGGTCGTGCCGGCTACGCTACGACCAAAGAAGAGAAGGTCATCTTTTTTGAATGCCTGAGCGGTATGAAGGTCCCGTATGGATTCTCGTCCAATATAAAGGGAATAATAAACATGGCGGAGAAAAAGTTCCAAAACCTGAAGTCTCACGACTGCCACGTGATTATGACGCAATTGCTTCCGATTGCTTTGAGGGGGCTCCTGCCGGAAAATGTTCGAGTAGCCATTATGAAGCTATGTGCATTCCTCAATGCAATCTCTCAGAAGGTAATCAATCCAGAAGTTCTACCACGGTTACAGAACGATGTGGTCCAATGTCTTGTCAGTTTCGAGTTGGTGTTCCCGCCATCCTTCTTCAACATTATGACGCACCTCCAGGTTCACCTAGTCGAAGAGATTTCCATTCTTGGTCCTGTATTTCTACACAATATGTTCCCCTTCGAGAGGTTCATGGGAATATTAAAGAAATATGTTCGTAACCGTGCTAGGCCAGAAGGAAGCATCGCCAAGGGCTATGGAAACGAGGAGGTAATTGAGTTTTGTGTTGACTTTGTTCCTGAACTTAAGCCGATTGGTCTTCCTCGATCGCGGCACGAGGGGAGACTAAGTGGAAAAGGCACGATCGGAAGGAAATCAACAATATGTATGGACGGCCATTCTCTGACTGAAGCACACCACACAGTTCTGACCAATTCCAGCTTGGTGGCTCCGTACTTTGAGAAACACAAGAATATTTTACGCTCGGACAACCTGGGGAAGCCTGAATCCTGGATTAGGAAGGCCCACATGGAGACTTTCGGCGGTTGGTTGAGAAAACATTTAATGAATGACAATAAGGTTGTAGATCAGCTGTACATGTTGGCCAAGACACCATCTTCGACTATAACGACTTTCCAAGGGTACGAGATAAATGGGAATACATTTTACACGATCGCCCAAGATAAAAAGAGCACCAACCAAAACAGTGGTGTCCGCTTTGATGCAGCAACCGAGAATGGGCAAAAGGTCACATATTATGGTTACATAGAGGAGATATGGGAACTTGACTATGGACCCTCCTTCAAGGTCCCTTTGTTCCAGTGCAAATGGTTCAAGCTAACAGGAGGTGGGGTAAAGGTGGACCAGCAATACGGAATGACAATGGTGGATTTCAACAATCTTGGTTTTCTATGTCAAGGACATGAGTAGCAAACCGAGGAAACGGAAAGATAAGAAAACGATCAGTACATCATGCGATGATCCAAAGCGCCACATTGTTCTTTCAGGGAAAAGAAACATCGTGGGAGTGGAGGACAAGACAGACATGTCGGAAGATTATAATATGTTTGGTGAAATTCCGCCCTTCAAAGTGAACACCGACCCAAGCATTAAGTTAAATGATGAGGATGCTCCATGGATACGGCCCAATCGTAAGCAAGCGGGGACACAAGGGAAGAAATGATGTGTAATAATTTATTGTACCAAACTTTGTTGAATGGATCATGTGAATTATATTATCCATGATGTGTTACGGTGTCCATTTTCGAATGATTCGATTGATTCGAGATAGCACTGATGATACATGAAATTTGGAGTGATTTAGTCATACTCCTGCCTAGGCGTATAATATGCATACTCGTAGTCTTCATAGTCGCCGCCGTTGTACTGGTAGTCGTCGCCTTCTAAGTTGCCGCCGTCGTCGTCGCTGATGTCGTCGCTGTCGTCGGGCGGCGCTCGTGGCTCGAACTGAGGGTAGCGCAGGCGGGGGATATCGCCGGCCGTGATGTAGTCCATGACGCTCTGCAGAGTCCGGCCGTACCACCATAGCCGACGGCCGGCCTCGTGGAAGTTCCCAGGAGGCAGACCGTCCTCCTCATACCTGGCGAGCGCCCTCTCATGCCGATTGATGAAGAAGGCGTCCCAAGTATGCTGGTTATCGGGATGCCAGCGGGGATTCATCCGCTGCTCCGACGTGAGGTCGAGGTAGTAGTGGTTCGTGATGGCCGCCCGGCGCGCGGTACCACGAGGGACGGGAGGGACCGGCACGCCGCCGGCGCTAGGCTCCGGCCGGCGGGGACGCGGTAGCCCGGTGGGCAAGGGTAGTTCGAGGCGCAAAGCTCCTCCACCTGCTGGTAGGTTAGAGTGGGTGCGGTGGAAGCCATGAGAGAGTGATGAGAGATTGTAGAGATGTGATAATGCTGGCCAAGCCGGGCAACATATATGTAGTGAGAAATGGCGGGAAAAATGGGAGCGGGAAGACAGGAGGCGGGAAGAAAGTGGCGGGAAGAAAGAGGCGGGAAGAAAGAGGCGGGAAGAAAGAGGCGGGAAGAAATTGGCGGGAAGAAAGAGGCGGGAAGACAGGATAGATGCGTGAAGAAATGGCGGAAAGACATAGGCGGGAAAGAACTGGCGGGAAGAACTTCTGGGAAGACAGAGGCGGCCGGGAAGAACTTCTCTGAATTTTTTGATATATTATTTGTATTTTTAAGATTTTGAAATGAATTAGTTCTATTTTCTGAATTTTTTGATATATTATTTGTATTTTTAACATTTTGAATTGAATTAGTTTTTTTTCTTAATTTTTTGATATATTATTTGTATTTTTAAGATTTTGAAATGAATTGGTTCTATTTTCTGAATTTTTTGATATATTATTTGTATTTTTAAGATTTTGAAATGAATTGGTTCTATTTTCTGAATTTTTTGATATATTATTTGTATTTTTAACATTTTGAATTAAATTAGTTTTATTTTTCTTAATTTTTTGATATATTATTTGTATTTTTAACATATTGAAATGAATTAGTTTTATTTTTCTTATTTTTTTGATATATAATTTGTATTTTTAAGATTTTGAAATGAATTAGTTTTATTTTTCTGAATTTTTCGATATATTATTTGTATTTTTCACATTTAGAAATGAATTAGTTTTATTTTTCACATTTAGAAAATGAAAGAATTTTGAAAATGGCCAACCGCGACTAAAGGTTATTTTCGCGGGAACCGCAAACAGGGGCGAAAAAAGGGCTTTAGTCGCGGTTGGTGTGGCCAACCGCGACTAAAGGTCTTGAGCTATAAAAGCTCACGCTGAACCGCCGCGCGCGCCCATTCTCGATCTTCTCCGCCGCGACCTCTGCAGCGAAGCCCTGCCCCGCCGCCGATCGACGCCGCGCGCCGAACCTGCAGCCGCCGACGCCAACGACGCCGCTGCCCCGGCCCGCCCCGCCGCGCCGCGCCCGAGCCGCCGCCAACGTGTACGTGCTTCTCGCCGCGCCGCCGCGCCGCACGCCCGCCCGTGTTCGACGACGATTCCGATGGCCGCCGCCCGCACGCGCCGCCGCCCCGTTCTTCGACCACGCGCTGCCGCCGCACGCGCGCCGCCGCCCGGCCTGGCATCCGGCCGATCTTCGATCGACCGTCGCCGCGCCGCCGCGCGCCGCCGGCCCGGAGAGAGAGAGAGAGAGATCGAGGCAGAGAAGGAGAGAGAGGGCCGCCGGTCGGCCGGATTTTTTTTCTTTTTTTAAAATGTTTTGTTTGTTATTTTTAATTTGAACTATACTTAACAAAAAAACTTAAAACTTTGTAATTATAATTAATGAATTAATTAGTAACTATATATATAGTTAACAAAAAAAACATAGAACTTGATAATTTTGACTTAAGAAAATTTTAAGTGGACAAAACATTTCTGAATTTTGACTTAACAAAAAATTTCTGAATTTTAACATAATTTTGACTTCTTTTGTTTTTTTTACTTTGTAACTAAGTTGTGAAATAAACTTAGTGGACATATAAATATCCAAAGTAAATTATGTGAAGAACTAATTTGCACCGCCACCGCCACCGACCCCACGTGTATACGGAGGGGGCGGCGAGGCCCTCGCCTCCCCCTCCGTATACGCGCGGGTTTTTTTGTTTTTTTACGAGAGAGAGGATTGGCACACCGCCACCGCCACCACCCTTTCGCCACCGCCTCGCCGCCCCCTCCGTATACGCGCGGTTTTTTTTTTTTGGTTTTTTTTACGAGAGAGAGGATCGGAGGGGGCGGCGAGGGAGGCCTCTATGTGTTGTCCTCGGCACCGCCACCGCCCTTTCGCCACCACCACCTCCCTCTCTCCTTTTGCCACCGCCCTTTCGCCACCGCCGCCTTCCCCCCTTCTTCACTTAATTAATTAGTTTTTACTACATGTTTTCAGGACTGACATATGGCGGACGATAGAGCTGACCCGATTATGGACAACTATGATCCAGATGCTGAAGAACATATATTTGGCATCATAAAAGGCGATATTCGTTATGTGCCGACCGAACAAGATGAAGAGGATATTTCTTCTTATCTGAATCTTGACGGTCAAGATGAAGGCCGTCAGCAAGATGATGGGGAAGAAACTTCGATAAACGACGATCTTCAATTGCAAGTAGCAACCAGCTCCGGCGCCGAGGTATATATATACATTTTGCCTCTGGTGATACAAACTTACTGATTTGAATAAATATGTGTGTACTAACGCGCGCGACTCTCTTTATTATTTTAGCCCTCGGCCGGATCATCGAAACAATCGAGTACGTCGTCAAAGCGTGGCGCAACCAAGACGCTGAAACAAGGAGAAATATATACCATCGATGTTGTCGACAGTGCAACCGGCAAGCCGCTGGAGCCCGAGAAGAACACCACCAAGTTTATCAACCAATGCGGAGCCGTTGTTAGAGACAACGTCTCGATCACCGTCCAGGAGTGGAATGAGCCAAAGAAGGCACGTCTTGGTTTCACTTTTGTCGAGAAGAGAACAAAAAAAGATTGCTTGCAAAAGCTTATGGAACATGTCGTCCTACCTCCGGAATACCGCAAATTCGATGAGGAGGGTAACAAGATTGAGGAAAACAAGAAGAGGAGGAAGCTACTCAAACAGTTCGCTCTTCAAAAGATGGCCAGTGCATTCCGGAAATTCAAGCAAAATCTAGCCCGTGACTATGTCAACCAGAACAAGACTCCGGATTTCAAAGGACAATATGAGAAACTGAAACATGATTGGCCAGAATTTGTGAAGCAAAAGAAATCGGAGCAGTCCTTGAACTATCGAAAAAAAATAAGGAAAATGCGGCTAAGAAGGAGTACAATCATATTATGGGGCCAAGAGGGTATCGCCTTTGGGAGCCTAGGTGGGAGAAGATGGAGAACGAGCTGAGGGCGCGAGGAATCCGTCCAGTGTACGGAGGGATGGGACCCAAGGGCCAAAAGCTGGTGGTACGGGCATGGGGGATCGCTGAACCCGGAGACAGGGGAGTGTGTTTACCGGGGCAAAATAATTAAACCCACCGAAAAGCTTATTGAGGCAATGAGGGATGCTCAAGAGGGGAAGATCAAGTTCAACAGAGAGAACGACGCGTGATACGTCTCCAACGTATCGATAATTTCTTATGTTCCATGCTACTTTATTGATGATACCTACATGTTTTATGCACATTATATGTCATATTTATGCATTTTCTGGAACTAACCTATTAACAAGATGCCGAAGAGCCAGTTTGTCGTTTTCTGCTGTTTTTGGTTTCAGAAATCCTAGTAAGGAAATATTCTCGGAATTGGACGAAATCAACGCCCGGGGTCCTATTTTTGCACGGAGCTTCCGGAAGACCGAAGAGATAACGAAGTGGGGCGACGAGGCGCCGCCACCATAGGGCCGCGCGGCCAGAGGGGGGCCCGCGCCGCCCTATGGTGTGGGCCCCTCGTCCGCCCCCCTGACCTACCCTTCCGCCTACTTAAAGCCTCCGTCGCGAAAACCCCAGTACCGAGAGCCACGATACGGAAAACCTTCCAGAGACGCCGCCGCCGCGAATCCCATCTCGGGGGATTCAGGTGATCGCCTCCGGCACCCTGCGGAGAGGGGATTCATCTCCCGGAGGACTCTTCATCGCCATGATCGCCTCCGGAGTGATGAGTGAGTAGTTCACCCCTGGACCATGGGTCCATAGCAGTAGCTAGATGGTCGTCTTCTCCTTGTTGTGCTTCATTGTTGGATCTTGTGAGCTGCCTAACATGATCAAGATCATCTATATGTAATACTATATGTTGTGTTTGTCGGGATCCGATGGATAGAGAATGCTATGTTATGGTGATTATCAATCTATTGTTTATGTGTTGTTTATGATCTTGCATGCTCTCCGTTATTAGTAGAGGCTCGGCCAAGTTTGTACTCTTAACTCCAAGAGGGAGTATTTATGCTCGATAGTGGGTTCATGCCTTCATTGACACCGGGACAGTGACGAGAAAGTTCTAAGGTTGTGATGTGCTGTTGCCACTAGGGATAAAACATTGATTCTATGTGTAAGGATGTAGGTGTCGATTACATTACGCACCATACTTAATGCAATTGTCTCGTTGCTTTGCAACTTAATACTGAATGGGGTTCGGATGATAACCTCGAAGGTGGACTTTTTAGGCATAGATGCGGTTGGATGGCGGTCTATGTACTTTGTCGTAATGCCCGGATTAAATCTCACTATATTTATCATATCATGTATATGCATTGTTATGCCCTTCTCTATTTGTCAATTGCCCGACTGTAATTTGTTCACCCAACATGCTTTTATCTTATGGGAGAGACACCTCTAGTGAACTATGGACCCCGGTCCTATTCTTTACATAGCATACAATCTACTGCAATTGTGTTTTACTATTTTCTTGCAAACAATCATCTTCCACTCGATACGTTTAATCCTTTGTTACAGCAAGCCGGTGAGATTGACAACCTCACTGTTTCGTTGGGGCAAAGTACTTTGGTTTTGTTGTGCAGATTCCACGTTGGCGCCGGAATCCCTGTTGTTGCGCCGCATCACATTTTGCCACCATCAACCTTCAACGTGCTTCTTGGCTCCTCCTGGTTCGATTAAACCTTGGTTTCTTTCTGAGGGAAAACTTGCTACTGTGCGCATCATACCTTCCTCTTGGGGTTCCCAACGAACGTGTGAGTTACACGCCATCAAGCTCTTTTTCTGGCGCCGTTGCCGGGGAGATCAAGACACGCTGCAAGGGGAGTCTCCACTTCTCAATTTCTTTACTTTGTTTTTGTCTTGCTTTATTTTATTTACTACTTTGTTTGCTGCACCTAAACAAAACACAAAAAAATTAGTTGCTAGTTTTACTTTATTTATTGTCTTGCTCTCTATATCAAAAACACAAAAAATTTAGTTACTTGCATTTACTTTATCTAGTTTACTTTTACTACCATGTCTAGCTCTACACCTGTTACTTCTTCACCTGAGGAATTATTTTTTACTTTTAAACAAGGGGATGAGGAAATTTTTAAAGATGCTTGGTCTAGAATTTTTTACTTCTTATCTTAAAACTGAACCTCAAATGACTCTAAGTTTGCTCCTTAGTAATTTTTATTTTGGTCTTATGATTCGTTATAGATATGCTTTGGATGCTTTAGTAGGAGGAGATTTCCTTCATTGTAATGGGGATCAAGCTTTTAATGCCATAAAGAAATTGGTTGCATCACATGATTCAGCTAATAACTTTGATTCAGCCCTTATTAGCATTTATAATAGATTGAACAATCTCGAGATAAGTACATCTCGCTTGAATGACAACTATCACTGTGTTCGTAATCGTCTTGAACAAATTTTAGTGAACTCTAAACCTTCATTATGGGATCCTAATGTTAAATTTTTTATTGGTGATCAAACTCTTCGTGCCAACTGTGATATTATGTCTGAATTTTGCCTTATGCCTGAGAGCATTTATAAATCTTTGGAACTATGGGGAGTTGATGAAGGAGGAGAAGAAATAACTCTCATTGATAATTCTGTTATAATTCCTAAGGGAATAGCCGCAGGTGTGCATACGACCATTCTTGGAAGAACAATATCCATTGATTATCTTGTTATTGAATGTGTAGGGACAGGAAAGGTCACACTCGGAAGATCCCTGCTAAAACTATTGTGAGCAGTCATAGATGTGGGAGAAGGCATCTTGGATTTCACCTCTATACCAGGGGGAAATCATACATTTCCTAAATCAAAGAGAAAGGAAAACAACAAGAAAGGTAAGGATAAAGCCCAAGGTAAGGATGATGCACTACCATCCGATAATACTTGATTTGCACTTTCTGCGCCTAGCTGAAAGGCGTTAAAGAAAAGTGCTTATGGGAGACAACCCATGTTTTTACTACAGCAATTTTTTTGTTGTTTTATTGAGTCTTGGAAGTTGTTTACTACTGTAGCAACCTCTCCTTATCATATTTTTGTGCCAAGTAAAGTTTCTATGTCAAAGTTGATGTTATATTTGGGATCGCTGCGCAGAAACAGCATTGCTGTCTGTCACAAATCTGGGAACAGGCCTCTGTAGAAAATTCGAAAAAATCTGCCAATTTACGAGCGTGATCCTCAGAAATATACGCAACTTTCATTAGTTTTGAGTTTTTCCATTTGAGCAAGTCTGGTGCCATCTTTAAATTCGTCTTTACGGACTGTTCTGTTTTTGACAGATTCTGCCTTTTATTTCGCATTGCCTCTTTTGCTATGTTGGATTTATTTCTTTGATCCATTAATGTCCAGTAGCTTTATGCAATATCCAGAAGTGTAAAGAATGTTTGTGTCACCTCTGAATGTGTGAATTATTAATTGTGCACTAACCCTCTAATGAGTTTGCTTGAAGTTTGGTGTGAAGGAAGTTTTCAAGAGTCAAGAGAGGAGAATGATATACTATGATCAAGAGGAGTGAAAGCTCTAAGCTTGGGGATGCCCCGTGGTTCACCCCTGCATATTTTAAGAAGACTCAAGCGTCTAAGCTTGGGGATGCCCAAGGCATCCCCTTCTTCATCGACAACATCATCAGGTTCCTCCCCGAAACTATATTTTTATTCAATCACATCTTGTGTTCTTTACTTGGAGCGTCGGTTTGTTTTCGTTTTTGTTTTTGTTTGAATAAAATGGATCCTAGCATTCACTTTGTGGGAGAGAGACACGCTCCGCTGTTGCATATGGACAAATATGTCCTTAGGCTTTACTCATAATGTTCAAGGCGAAGTTTCTTCTTCGTTAAATTGTTATATGGTTGGAATTGGAAAATGCTACATGTAGTAATTCTAAAATGTCTTGGATAATGTGATACTTGGAAATTGTTGTGCTCATGTTTAAGCTCTTGCATCATATGCTTTGCACCCATTAATGAAGAAATACATAGAGCTTGCTAAAATTTGATTTGCATATTTGGTCTCTCTAAGGTCTAGATAATATCTAGTATTGAGTTTTGAACAACAAGGAAGACGGTGTAGAGTCTTATAATGTTTACAATATGTCTTTTATGTAAGTTTTGCTGCACCGGTTTATCCTTGAGTTTGCTTCAAATAACCTTGCTAGCCTAAACCTTGTATCGAGAGGGAATACTTCTCATGCATCAAAAATCTTTGAGCCAACCACTATGCCATTTGTGTCCATCATACCTACCTACTACATGGTATTTCTCCACCATTCCAAAGTAAATTGCTTGAGTGCTACCTTTAAAATTCCATCATTCACCTTTACAATATATAGCTCATGGGACAAAATAGCCTTAAAAACTATCGTAGTATTGAATATGTACTTATGCACTTTATCTTTTATTAAGTTGCTTGTTGTGCGATAACCATGCTTCTGGGGAACGCCATCAACTATTGTTGAATATCATGTGACTTGCTATGCATGTCCGTCTTGTCTGAAGGATCTATCACCTTAGTGGTTGGAGCATGCAAAATTGTTAGAGAAGAACATTGGGCCGCTAACTAAAGCCATGAATCATGGTTGAAGTTTCAGTTTTGGACATATATCCTCAATCTCATATGAGAATAATAATTGTTGCTACATGCTTATGCATTTAAGAGGAGTCCATTATCTGTTGTCCATGTTGTCCCGGTATGGATGTCTAAGTTGAGAATAATCAAAAGCGAGAAATCCAAAATGCGAGCATTCTCCTTAGACCTTTGTACAGGCGGCATGGAGGTACCCCTTTGTGACACTTGGTTGAAACATGGCATGCAAAGATCCGGTAGTCCAAGCTAAGTAGGACGAGGTGCGGGCACTATTAGTATACTATGCATGAGGCTTGCAACTTGTAAGATACAATTTACATAACTCATATGCTTTATTACTACCGTTGACAGAATTGTTTCATGTTTTCAAAATAAAAGCTCTAGCACAAATACAGCAATCGATGCTTTCCTCTTTGAAGGACCTTTCTTTTACTTTTATTGTTGAGTCAGTTTACCTATCTCTCTCCACCTCAAGAAGCAAACACTTGTGTGAACTGTGGATTGATTCCTACATACTTGCATATTGCACTTGTTATATTACTTTATGTTGACAATATCCATGAGATATATATGTTATAAGTTGAAAGCAACCGCTGAAACTTAATCTTCATTTGTGTTGCTTCAATACCTTTACTTTGATTTATTGCTTTATGAGTTAACTCTTATGCAAGACTTATTGATGCTTGTCTTGAAGTACTATTCATGAAAAGTCTTTGTCATATGATTCACTTGTTTACTCATGTCATTACTTTTGTTTTGATCGCTGCATTCATTACATATGTTTACAAATAGTATGATCAAGATTATGATGGCATGTCACTTCAGAAATTATCTTTGTTATCGTTTTACCTGCTCGGGACGAGCAGAACTAAGCTTAGGGATGCCGATACGTCTCCAACGTATCGATAATTTCTTATGTTCCATGCTACTTTATTGATGATACCTACATGTTTTATGCACATTATATGTCATATTTATGCATTTTCCGGAACTAACCTATTAACAAGATGCCGAAGAGCCAGCTTGTCTGTTTCTCGCTGTTTTTGGTTTCAGAAATCCTAGTAAGGAAATATTCTCGGAATTGGACGAAATCAACGCCCAGGGTCCTATTTTTGCACGGAGCTTCCAGAAGACCGAAGAGATAACGAAGTGGGGCGACGAGGCGCCGCCACCATAGGGCCGCGTGGCCAGAGGGGGGCCCGCGCCGCCGTATGGTGTGGGCCCCTCGTCAGCCCCCCTGACCTACCCTTCCGCCTACTTAAAGCCTCCGTCGCGAAAACCCCAGTACCGAGAGCCACGATACGGAAAACCTTCCAGAGACGCCGCCGCCGCGAATCCCATCTCGGGGGATTCGGGAGATCGCCTCCGGCACCCTGCCGGAGAGGGGATTCATCTCCCGGAGGACTCTTCATCGCCATGATCGCCTCCGGAGTGATGAGTGAGTAGTTCACCCCTGGACCATGGGTCCATAGCAGTAGCTAGATGGTCGTCTTCTCCTTGTTGTGCTTCATTGTTGGATCTTGTGAGCTGCCTAACATGATCAAGATCATCTATATGTAATACTATATGTTGTGTTTGTCGGGATCCGATGGATAGAGAATGCTATGTTATGGTGATTATCAATCTATTGTTTATGTGTTGTTTATGATCTTGCATGCTCTCCGTTATTAGTAGAGGCTCGGCCAAGTTTGTACTCTTAACTCCAAGAGGGAGTATTTATGCTCGATAGTGGGTTCATGCCTTCATTGACACCTGGGACAAGTGACGAAAAGTTCTAAGGTTGTGATGTGCTTGTTGCCACTAGGGATAAAACATTGATTCTATGTGTAAGGATGTAGTTGTTGATTACATTACGCACCATACTTAATGCAATTGTCTGTTGCTTTGCAACTTAATACTGAATGGGGTTCGGATGATAACCTGAAGGTGGACTTTTTAGGCATAGATGCAGTTGGATGGCGGTCTATGTACTTTGTCGTAATGCCCGGATTAAATCTCACTATATTTATCATATCATGTATATGCATTGTTATGCCCTTCTCTATTTGTCAATTGCCCGACCGTAATTTGTTCACCCAACATGCTTTTATCTTATGGGAGAGACACCTCTAGTGAACTGTGGACCCCGGTCCTATTCTTTACATAGCATACAATCTACTGCAATTGTGTTTTACTATTTTCTTGCAAACAATCATCTTCCACTCGATAGGTTTAATCCTTTGTTACAGCAAGCCGGTGAGATTGACAACCTCACTGTTTCGTTGGGGCAAAGTACTTTGGTTTTGTTGTGCAGATTCCACGTTGGCGCCGGAATCCCTGTTGTTGCGCCGCATCACATTTCGCCACCATCAACCTTCAACGTGCTTCTTGGCTCCTCCTGGTTCGATTAAACCTTGGTTTCTTTCTGAGGGAAAACTTGCTTCTGTGCGCATCATACCTTCCTCTTGGGGTTCCCAACGAACGTGTGAGTTACACGCCATCAACGCGCTGACAAAAGCCCTCGGGAATCCTGAACACGGAGGACGTGTACGAGGCATGGGGCACATTCCGTGGAAAATAGGGTCCCCCCAGAACGATGACCCGTACGGTTACAGAAGCCGTAAGAGAAAGATGGATCGGGATGCAGATGTTGTGGCGCGGTTGGCATCGGAAATGGATGTGATGAAGAAAACCGTGAGTGTACTAGTAGCCGAAAGAGATGCAGCTCGGGCGCAGCATGAAGATCATCCAATGGATCTCGGAAGCCAGCAGCAGAGAAGAAGCAGCGTGGCTTCCACGGAGGCCCCACCGGCTGGTGCACCGACGATCGAAATTACTGCACCGGAGCCTCTGCTGGTCGAAATTACTGCACCGGAGCCTCTGGTGGTCGAAATTACTGCACCGGAGCCTCCTCGCTACCCCGTGGACGATATAAAGGAGATGAAAGAATGTCATCTGTATTATCCTATCGGGAACATGTCCATGAAGGTAGCCATCGGCAGTGCTTTACCATGTTTACCTGGAGCACTCCACCACAACAACCCCATTCAAGATGGCTATGCTCGTGTCACGGTGGAGGACATAGTCCAAGGGTTTGAGGACCTGGACATTGACATTGCTACACCTGAAGGGGCGAGAAGACTTGAAGATGTCAAGCGCCAGTTCATTCTATGGCAAAAGAAGTTTATCAAGTTTCCAGGCGAGGCGCCAAGGCAAACAAGTCCACCCCCCTCCGGTGGTGGTGGCGGCGACGGCGGTGGTGGTGGTTCACCTAAACCTCCTTCACGTCAGCCGACGCCGCCCCCCAATTCACCTCCGGCGGGTAAGCAGACGCCGCCCCCGGTCCTCGTCCGGCGGGTGATCGGACGCCACCCCCAATCCACCTCCGGCGAAGAAGCAGAAGCAGTCTTGGATTATTAACCCGGAGCCTTATGTACCTGCAACCACAAAGATACCAGAGCCATCACTAAAGCCTCTCACCCCGAGGCCTTGGGAACTTAGTATCGAGGAAAATGCAGCGGCCGTGGCTGCTCAGCATGAGAAATGGAAGGCGGACTGCAAGAAGAAAAGAGAGCTCGAGCCCAAGCAAGTATTTTCTGAGAAGGAAAAGATCTGGGCTAAGTCATTTTTGAACACACCGTCCCAAGCCACGAAGAATCTGCCTAACGACTATGAACGTGAACTTCGTAGTCAAGCACTCGCGGTCAAGAGGAACCAAGAGTTGGCGGAGAAGCAGGAGGAGGCCGAGAAAGAATTACAAAGCAAAAAAAGGGGGAAACAAGTTGCCCAGCTCGGGGAACAAAGTAAACAGTCGATCGCCCCGCTCATAGTGAAAGCCGCCGGTCCGGACGATGCCTCCGATATCATAGCAGCTGCGGCAGCGACAAGCCGGATTGACCGTAGCGAGTGCCACGGAACAAGCGGCCAACTTAGGTCTGACTCTTCGTGCAGTGTTAGGCCTTGATGAGGCGCCAATGAAGGACGTAGTATTTACATATGTGCGGAATGGGCCTCTCGTCGAGCCTGCGCAGGAAGAGGATCTACCTCGACAAATGACAAGTCTGCTAAATTGGTACAAGGCTTACATAAAACTTAAAAACGCCAAAGACTATATTTGTGCGGAAGTTAGACCTAAGCATCACTTCAAACATCACTATATAACAATTCATCGAAGTGAATTGTTCCAGCTGTTCAATCTGCGCGAGCTCGACAAATCTATCATCAGTTGCTATGTTCTGTAAGTGATTTATTAATTTCTACCCCATCTCGTTCATTGCCTGCACTATAAATATATATATTGTCCTAACTATCTTGTTGTGTACGCTATTATGCGGAATGAAGAAGCGGGAAATGCGAATAAGGCGCATCCATGATGTTGGGTTCATTGACCCACAAATCGTTAATTCATATGTGTTAGAACACCACCCCACCGACGTGGAGGATGACCTGTGGCGGTTTCTTATAAAACAGGAACTCAAAAGTGATATTCTATTTTCTTACCATTTTGGGTGAGTGTTTCTGTCTTGAGCACATTCTCTTTTGTTTACTCCCTGCATGATATGTGGCTAATCGATGAGTTATGCATGACCGTGCATGTATCGTGTCCGTGAGTTCCACTGGATTCTCGCTAGTAATTCAAATTCAGAACTCCACGCTTCTCGTCCACGACTCTCCGAATATGGATCCGAAGCATTGGGCCGACATGAGAAAAATGATGCAAAAGTAATTATTTTCATTCGTTTGCGCTCTATATCGATCGGCCTATTTCGTTCATCATTTCCTAATATCAAGTAACTAATTAATAACTCTCTTGTTCATTTAATTTTCCTTGCCTCGTAGTTTTTGGAGACGGTTCGTAGATCAAAAGGTCGGTGAATTAAAAAAAGAGCTACATTTTAAAAGGGAAAAGACTGCGACTGGGGATATTCAGCCACCGGGGACCAATCTATGTGGATACTATGTTTGTGAGAGGATCCGGAGATACACCACTGAGCGGCAGCCGTCTGAGAACAACATCAGGAGGAATAACCTCCGGATGACGCTTAGTCCAGAAGCTCGCTTCCGACCACTTCTAGAGGAACTAGCTGGATGGTTCGCGAGGGAAGTCATCGATCCTAGAGGAGAACACTATGTAGAGGACGTAGAACTTTATATGCACTAAATATGTATGGAAACTTGTTTAAAATTGTATATGGTCATCCGATATTGAATATATATTGTATATTCCTCTTGAATTCTTTTTGGTTCTAATTTCAAATTTGTTTGAAATTGTACATTCATATGCATGTATATAGTACGGTAGAATATGTGAAACTCCTTCAAAATTAAAACCCAAAAGAAATAAAACAATACAAATTAAAAAGAAACCAGATTTAGGGGGAGGGGGGCTAAACCCTAAACCTCGCGGAGGCCTTTAGTCGCGGTTGGCCAGAAGAACCGCGACTAAAGGTCCTCCGCTCTGGCGCTCGCCTGCCGCCCACGTGGACGGGCCTTTAGTCGCGGTTCATAAGGAACCGCGACTAAAGGGGGGGCCTTTAGTCGCGCCTAATTGGTCGCGGTTGCGCAACCGCGACCAATGGCAGTTGCGAACCGCGACCAATGGCCATTTTTCTACCAGTGATATTTTGTCTTAGTGTGTGAAACCATCGTATGGATGGAGGATCCATATTGGATACTATGGCTCAACTACAAATAATGACACTATATAGTGCTATCAAGCATTTTCAAAAATATAATTGTATCTACTATAGGTGATTCACATGATTGCATCATCTAAACGTGTCACATGATTACATTATATAGATGCTCATACCAATTTTTTAGGATAGTAATTGGAGCATATATGGGTTAAAACACAAAGGAAACATTTATTGAACATGATATGAAACGCAAGGAAATTGCCTTGGTTAATTATCTTTCACAGGTAAAAACATTACCTAGTGTGTCTGTATTGTGGAGCTTCGGGTTTCTTGTAGGACTTAGGAAGAGACAACATTTAATTGTCTAGAATCACTACATATTTTTTACATCATTAAGATGCACATTAACTTTTTTAGGATAATTTTTTTGGACACTAAGTCAAATGCACACTAAGTCGTATTTGTCTGATAAGATAGGCTAATTTATTTTTAGATCATCAACATGCACACTAAGTCATATCTGTCAGCTGAGAATAAAGAAAATAGTTTGTGGGAACAAGTATAATCTAGCAATTGGAATAAGAATATAGAGTACATATTCATTATTTTAGATATCTACTCTCTTACGTTAATAAAGTAGTTAGCGTGTATAACTACTAGTCATGTGCATATTATTGCAGTGTGTGAAATGGATGAAATGCAGCATGTATTCCTCCAATAGACTTCCACAAACGTGATCCAGGGTCATTTTTTCAATGCTTCTCATATGATCCATGTAAGTTGATACTGGATGCATATAGCATAGTTTTTTTTTCTTGATTAGTAGGTACACCACCAGGAGGATCACTTCAAGGATTTGAGATGATTAATTGCCACACTAGTCAAGCATGTGCTATATTCACGTCTAGGTACTAGTTCAGAGGCTAACAGTTTCACCTCTCTGTTTCAACTCAATCCCTAATTCATATTCCTATTGTGAAAAATGAATACATGAGGAGCAAATTGTGCCTATGTGCCGTCTGTCTGTTAGATCCAAATATTCAATGTATTTCTCGTCTTATCCGCACTTCTCTTGACTAATAGCTTTTCTTAGCAATCTCCTTGAGATGTTTATTAAATACTAGTGTACTTGTTTCTTAATACAGAACTTTGGATAGTCAAATAAGTTATTTGATTTTGTGAGTTTTGAAGCAATGTCTCTATACGACCGTAAATTCTGTTGGAAGTTTTTTCAGTCTGGTCCCATGTCCTACGAAGCTATACGAACATATATAGGACGTGTTTCGTGGGGAAATCCACTTTGGCTCATAGGAGCATATGAACCCGTTGTGTGAAAATACATTTTGAAGTATCAAAAAATTTCGAAATAAAATTTTGCATGTACATGTAGACATTTTATGTTCGTACACAAGTTTTCAGAAAAATTTATTTTTTATGTGTCTCCTGTAAAAAGACAAATTCTGATGTTACAACACGACAACGTACAGTATATTTTCTTTGTCTTTTTTGTACATGCTACATAAAATGTTGTTTTTTCATGAAAACTTATGTACGAACATAAAATCTTACGACGTACACCATGAATTTTATGTCAGAATTTTTTAATATTTTAAAAATTGTTTTTAAATTATTTTGCATAATGGGAGCAAATGCTCCTATGAGCCAAAACGCCTCCTCCGTGTCTCGTGGGATTTTATGAATTCTTGCTCCCAATGGGTACAAAAACCTTTTTGTTACAACACTTAGTTTACAAATCATGTGGGAAGCAGCAACTCACTACCCGAAAATGGATCTTTGCTGGATATACGTTATTTTGCATATCTGCTCTGTTTCCTTAATAAACTAGTTAGTGTGTATAATAACAATAATAAACATTTGCAGACAGCTAATTACTGCAGTGTGTGAAATAGACGAAACTAATTGTCTTGAACATATTATCTTATTACCTCAAACAAACTATTTTTTTATATAAAACCAAAAGTAATCATATATTTTTATTTAATTTTTATAGAACAGAGGATAAACAAATCAATTGGTGTATCGGTAAATTTCAAATATGTTACTTGCACTAAAAATTATTTATTCGTAAAAGTTTTAGGAAAGCCAGATATTTTGTCTTAGTGTGTGAAACCATCATATGGATGGAGGATCCATATTGGATACTATGGCTCAACTACAAATAATGACACTATATAGTGCTATCAAGCATTGTCAAAAATATAATTGTATCTACTATAGGTGATTCACATGATTGCATCATCTAAACGTGTCACATGATTACATTATATCGATGCTCATACCAATTTTTTAGGATAGTAATTGGAGCATATATAGGTTAAAACACAAAGGAAACATTTATTGAACATGATATGAAACGCAAGGAAATTGCCTTGGTTAATTATCTCTCACAGGTAAAAACATTACCTAGTGTGTCTTTATTGTGGAGCTTCGGGTTTCTTGTAGGACTTAGGAAGAGACAACATTTAATTGTCTAGAATCACTACACATTTTTTACATCATTAAGATGCACATTAAATTTTTTTAGGATAATTTTTTTGGACACTAAGTCAAATGCACACTAAGTCTTATTTGTCTGATAAGATAAGCTAATTTATTTTTAGATCATCACCATGCACACTAAGTCATATCTGTCAGCTAAGAATAAAGAAAATAGTTGGTGGGAACAAGTATAATCTAGCAATTAGAATAAGAATATAGAGTACATATTCATTATTTTAGATATCTACTCTCTTACTTTAATAAAGTAGTTAGCGTGTATAACTACTAGTCATGTGCATATTATTGCAGTGTGTGAAATGGATGAAATGCAGCATGTATTCCTCCAATCGACTTCCACAAACGTTAACCTATGGACCAACGAATTTGATCCAGGGTCATTTTTTCAATGCTTCTCATATGATCCATGTAAGTTGATACTGGATGCATATAGCAAAGTTTTTTTTTTCTTGATTAGTAGGTACACCACCAGGAGGATCACTTCAAGGATTTGAGATGATTAATTGCCACACTAGTCAAGCATGTGCTATATTCACATCTAGGTACTAGTTCAGTTGCTAACAGTTTCACCTCTCTGTTTCAACTTAATCCCTAATTCATATTCCTATATTGTGACAAATGAATACATGAGGAGCAAGTGGTGCGTATGTGTCGTCTGTCTGTCAGATCCAAATATTCAATGTATTTCTCATCTTATCGGCACTTCTCTTGACTAATAGCTTTTTTAGCAATCTCCTTGAGTTGTTTATTAAATACTAGTGTACTTGTTTCTTAATACATAACTTTGGATAGTCAAATAAGTTATTTGATTTTGTGAGTTTTGAAGCAATGTCTCTATACGACCGTAAATTCTGTTAGAAGATTTTTCAGTATGGTCCCATGTCCTACGAAGCTATACGAACATATATAGGACGTGTCTCGTGGGATTTTATGAATTCTTGCTCCCAATGGGTACAAAAACCTTTTTGATACGACACTTAGTTTACAAATCATGTAGGAAAAGCAACTCACTACCCGAAAACGGATCCTTGCTGGATATACGTTATTTTGCATATCTGCTCTCTTTCCTTAATAAACTAGTTAGCGTGTATAATAACAATAATAAACATTTGCAGTCAGCTAATTACTGCAGTGTGTGAAATGGACGAAACTAATTGTCTTGAACATATTATCTTATTACCTCAAACAAACTATTTTTATATAAAACCAAAAATGATTATATATTTTTATTTAATTTTTATAGAACAGAGGACAAGAAAATCAATTGGTGTATCTGTAAATTTCATATATATTACTTGCACTAAAATATATTTATTCGTAAAAGTTTTAGGAAAGCCAGATATTTTGTCTTAGTGTGTGAAACCATCATATGGATGGATGATCCATATTGGATACTATGGCTTAACTACAAATAATGACACTATATAGTACTATCAAGCATTGTCAATTGGTGATTCACATGATTGCATCATCAAAACGTGTCACATTATTACATCATATAGATGCTCATACCAATTTTTTAGGATAGTAATTGGAGCATATATGGGTTAAAACACAAAGGAAACATTTATTGAACATGATATGAAACACAAGGAAATTTCCTTGGTTATCTTTCACAGGTAAAAACATTACCTAGTGTGTCTGTATTGTGGAGCTTCGGGTTTCTTGTAGGACTTAGGACGAGACAAGATTTAATTGTCTATAATCACTACACATTTTTTACATCATTAAGATGCACATTAACTTTTTTCAGGATAATTTATTTTGGACACTAAGTCAAATGCACACTAAGTCGAATTTGTCAGATAAGACAAGCTAATTTATTTTTAGATCATCAACGTGCACACTAAGTCATATCTGTCAGTTAAGAATAACGGAAATATTTGGTGGGAACAAGTATAATCTAGCAATTGGAATAAGAATATAGAGTACATATTCATTATTTTAGATATCTACTCTCTTCCAATAATAAAGTAGTTAGCGTGTACAACTACTAGTCATGTGCATTCAATTAATTATTGCAGTGTGTGAAATGGATGAAATGCAGCATGTATTCCTCCAATAGACTTCCACAAACGTTAACCTATGGACCAGCGAATTTGATCCAGGGTCATTTTTTCAATGCTTCTCATATGATCCGTGTAAGTTGATATTGGATGCACATATCATTGTTTTTTTATTGATTAGTAGGTACACCACCAGGAGGGTCACTTCAAGGATTTGAGATGATTAATTGCCACACTAGTCAAGCATGTGTTATATTCATGTCTAGGTACTAGTTCAAATGCTAACAGTTTCACCTCTCTGTTTCAATTCAATCTCTAATTCATATTCCTATTGTGACAAATGAATATATGAGGAGCAAGTAGTGCGTACGTGCCGTCTATCTATCAGAGCCAAATATTCAATGTATTTCTCGTCTTATCCGCACTTCTCTTGACTAGTAGTTTTTCTTAGCAATCTCCTTAAGTTGTTTACTAAATACTAGTGTACTTGTTTCTTAATACATAACTTTGGATAGTCAAATAAGTTATTTGATTTTGTTAGTTTTGAAGCAATGTCTCTATACGACCGTAAATTCTGTTAGAAGATTTTCCAGCATGGTCCCATGTCCTACGAAGCTATACGAACATATATAGGACGTGTCTCGTGGGATTTTATGAATTCTTGCTCCCAATGGGTAAAAAAACCTTTTTGATACGACACTTAGTTTACAAATCATGTTGGAAGCAGCAACTCACTAACTGAAAATGGATCTTTGCTGGATATACGTTATTTTATTTTGCATATATGCTCTGTTTCCTTAATAAACTAGTTAGTGTGTATAATAACAATAATAAACATTTGCAGTCAGCTAATTACTGCAGTGTGTGAAATGGACGAAACTAATTGTCTTGAATATATTATCTTATTACCTCAAACAAACAATTTTTTTTATAGAAAACCAAAAGTGATCATATATTTTTATTTAATTTTGATAGAACAGAGGATAAATAAATCATTTGGTGTATCGGTAAATTTCATATATATAACTTGCATTAAAAATTATTTATTCATAAAAGTTTTAGGAAAGCCAGATATTTTGTCTTAGTGTGTGAAACCATCATATGGATGGAGGATCCATATTGGATACTATGGATCAACTACAAATAATGACACTATATAGTGCTATCAAGCATTGTCAAAAGTATAATTGTATCTACTATAGGTGATTCACATGATTACATCATCTAAACGTGTCACATGATTACATCATATAGATGCTCATACCAATTTTTTAGGATAGTAATTGGAGCATATATCGGTTAAAACACAAAGGAAAAATTTATTGAACATGATATGAAATGCAAGGAAATTGCCTTGGTTACCTTTCACAGATAAAAACATTAACTAGCGTGTCTGTATGTGGAGCTTCAGGTTTCTTGTAGAACTTAGGAAGAGACAACATTTAATTGTCTAGAATCACTACACATTTTTTACATCATTAAGATGCACATTAACTTTTTTCAGGATAATTTATTTTGGACACTAAGTCAAATGCACACTAAGTCGTATTTGTCAGATAAGACAAGCTAATTTACTTTTAGATCATCAACATGCACACTAAGTCATATCTGTCAGCTAAGAATAAAGAAAATAGTTGGTGGGAACAAGTATAATCTAGCAATTGGAATAAGAATATAGAGTACATATTCATTATTTTAGATATCTACTCTCTTACATTAATAAAGTAGTTAGCGTGTATAACTACTAGTCAGGTGCATATTATTGCAGTGTGTGAAAAGGATGAAATGCAGCATGTATTCCTCCAATAGACTTCCACAAACGTTAACCTATGGACCAATGAATTTGATCCAGGGTCATTTTTTCAATGCTTCTCATATGATCCATGTAAGTTGATACTGGATGCATATAGCATAGTTTTTTTTATTGATTAATAGGTACACCACCAGGAGGATCACTTCAAGGAATTGACATGATTAATTGCCACACTAGTCAAGCATGTGCTATATTCACGTCTAGGTACTAGTTCAGATGCTAACCGTTTCACCTCTCTGTTTCAACTCAATCCGAAATTCATATTCCTATTGTGACAGATGAATACATGAGGAGCAAGTGGTGCGTATGTGCCGTCTGTCTGTCAGAGCCAAATATTCAATGTATTTCTCGTCTTATCCGCACTTCTCTTGACTAGTATCTTTTCTTAGCAATCTCCTTGAGTTGTTTATTAAGTACTAGTGTACTTGTGTCTTAATACATAACTTTGGATAGTCATATAAGTTATTTGATTTTGTGAGTTTTGAAGCAATGTCTCTATACGACCGTAAATTCTGTTAGAAGATTTTCCAGTATGGTCCCATGTCCTACGAAGCTATACGAACATATATAGGACGTGTCTCGTTGGATTTTATGAATTCTTGCTCCCAATGGGTACATAAACCTTATTGATACGACACTTAGTTTACAAATCATGTGTGAAGCAGCAACTCACTACCCGAAAACGGATCTTTGCTGGATATATGTTATTTTACATATCTGCTCTCTTTCCTTAATAAACTAGTTAGTGTGTATAATAATAATAAACATATGCAGTCAGCTAATTACTGCAGTGTCTGAAATGGACGAAACTAATTGTCTTGAACATATTATCTTATTACCTCAAAAAAACTATTTTTTATAGAAAACCAAAAGCGATCATATATTTTTATTTAATTTTGGTAGAACAGAGGATAAACAAATCAATTGGTGTCCCGGTAAATTTCATATATATTACTTGCACTAAAAATTATTTTTTCGTAAAAGTTTTAGGAAAGCCAGATATTTTGTCTTAGTGTGTGAAACCATCATATGGATGGAGGATCCATATTGGATACTATGGCTCAACTACAAATAATGACACTATATAGTGCTATCAAGCATTGTCAAAAATATAATTGTATCTACTATAGGTGATTCACATGATTGCATCATCTAAACGGGTCACATGGTTACATCATATAGATGCTCATACCAATTTTTTAGGATAGTAATTGGAGCATATATCGGTTAAAACACAAAGAAAAGATTTATTGAACATGATATGAAATGCAAGGAAATTGCCTTGGTTATCTTTCACAGGTAAAAACATTAACTAGCGTGTCTATATGTGGGGCTTCAGGTTTCTTGTAGAACTTAGGAAGAGACAACATTTAATTGTCTAGAACCACTATACATTTTTTACATCATTAAGATGCACATTAACTTTTTTCAGGATAATTTATTTTGGACACTAAGTCAAATGCACACTAAGTCGTATTTGTCAGATAAGACAAGCTAATTTATTTTTAGATCATCAACATGCACACTAAGTCATATCTATCAGCTAAGAATAAAGAAAATAGTTGGTGGGAACAAGTATAATCTAGCAATTGGAATAAGAATATAGAGTACATATTCATTATTTTAGATATCTACTCTCTTACATTAATAAAGTAGTTAGCGTGTATAACTACTAGTCAGGTGCATATTATTGCAGTGTGTGAAATGGATGAAATGCAGCATGTATTCCTCCAATAGACTTCGACAAACATTAACCTATGGACCAACGAATTTGATCCAGGGTCATTTTTTCAATGCTTCTCATATGATCCATGTAAGTTGATACTGGATGTATATAGCATAGTTTTTTTTATTGATTAATAGGTACACCACCACGAGGATCACTTCAAGGATTTGACATGATTAATTGTCACACTAGTCAAGCATGTGCTATATTCACGTCTAGGTACTAGTTCAGATGCTAACCGTTTCACCTCTATGTTTCAACTCAATCCCAAATTCATATTCCTATTGTGACAGATGAATACATGAGGAGCAAGTGGTGCGTATGTGCCTTTTGTCTGTCAGAGCCAAATATTCAATGTATTTCTCATCTTATCCGCACTTCTCTTGACTAGTATCTTTTCTTAGCAATCTCCTTGAGTTGTTTATTAAGTACTAGTGTATTTGTTTCTTAATACATCACTTTGGGTAGTCATATAAGTTATTTGATTTTGTGAGTTTTGAAGCAATGTCTCTATACGACCGTAAATTCTGTTAGAAGATTTTCCAGTATGGTCCCATGTCCTACGAAGCTATACGAACATATATAGGACATGTCTCGTGGGATTTTATGAATTCTTCCTCCCAATGGGTACAGAAACCTTTTTGATACGACACTTAGTTTACAAATCATGTGCGAAGCAGCAACTCACTACCCGAAAATGGATCTTTGCTGGATATATGTTATTTTTCATATCTGCTCTATTTCCTTAATAAACTAGTTAGTGTGTATAATAATAATAATAAACATTTGCAGTCAGCTAATTACTGCAGTGTGTGAAATGGACGAAACTAATTGTCTTGAACATATTATCTTATTACCTCAAAAAAACTATTTTTTATAGAAAACCAAAAGCGATCATATATTTTTATTTAATTTTGGTAGAACAGAGGATAAACAAATCAATTGGTGTCCCGGTAAATTTCATATATATTACTTGCACTAAAAATTATTTTTTCGTAAAAGTTTTAGGAAAGCCAGATATTTTGTCTTAGTGTGTGAAACCATCATATGGATGGAGGATCCATAGTGGAAACTATGGCTCAACTACAAATAATGACACTATATAGTGCTACCAAACATTGTCAAAAATATAATTGTATCAACTATAGGTGACTCACATGATTGCATCATCTGAACGTGTCACATAATTACATCATATAGATGCTCATACCAATTATTTAGGATAGTAATTGGAGCATATATGGGTTAAAACACAAAGGAAATATTTATTGAACATGATATGAAACGCAAGGAAATTGCCTTGGTTATCTTTCACAGGTAAAAAGATTACCCAGTGTGTCTGTGTAGTGGAGCTTCAGGTTTCTTGTAGGACTTAGGAAGAGACAAGATTTAATTGTCTAGAATCACTACACATTTTTCACATCATTAAGATGCACATTAAATTTTTTCTGGATAATTTATTTTGGACACTAAGTCAAATGCACACTAAGTCGTATTTGTCAGATAAGACAAGCTAATTTATTTTTGGACACATGGTCAAGATAATTTATTTTTATATCATCAACATGCACACTAAGTCATATTTGTCAGCTAAGAATAAAGAAAATAGTTGGTGGGAACAAGTATAATCTAGCAATTGGAATAAGAATATAGAGTACATATTTATTATTTTAGATATCTACTCTCTTATGTTAATAAAGTAGTTAGCGTGTATAACTACTAGTCATGTGCATATTATTGCAGTGTTTGAAATGGATGAAATGCAGCATGTATTTCTCCAATAGACTTCCACAAATGTTAACTTATGGACCAACGAATTTGATCCAAGGTCATTTTTTCAATGCTTCTCATATGATACATGTAAGTTGATACTGGATTGATATAGCATAGTTTTTTTTATTGATTAGTAGGTACACCACCAAGAGGATTACATCAAGGATTTGAGATGATTAATTGCCACACTAGTCAAGCATGTTTTGTATTCATGTCTAGCTACTAGTTCAAATGCTAACAATTTCACCTCTCTGTTTCAACTCAATCCCTAATTCATATTCCTATTGTGACAAATGAATACATGAGGAGCAAGTGGTGCGTACGTGCCGTCTGTCTGTCAGAGCCAAATATTCAATGTATTTATCGTCTTATCCGCACTTCTCTTGACTAGTATCTTTTCTTAGCAATCTCCTTGAGTTGTTTATTAAATACTAGAGTACTTGTTTCTTAATACATAACTTTGGATAGTCATATAAGTTATTTGATTTTGTGAGTTTTGAAGCAATGTCTCTATACGACCGTAAATTCCGATAGAAGTTTTTCCAGTATGGTCCCATGTCCTATATAGCGTGTCTCGTGGGATTTTATGAATTCTTGCTCCCAATGGGTACAGAAACCTTTTTGATACAACACTTAGTTTACAAATCATGTGTGAAGCAGCAACTCACTACCCGAAAACGGATCTTTGCTGGATATATGTTATTTTGCATATCTGCTCTCTTTCCTTAATAAAGTAGTTAGTGTGTATAATAACAATAATAAACATTTGCAGTGACCTAATTACTGCAGTGTGTGAAATGGATGAAACTAATTGTCTTGAACATATTATCTTATTACCTCAAACAAACTATTTTTTTTATAGAAAACCAAAAGCGATCATATGTTTTTATTTAATTTTGGTAGAATACAGGATAAACAAATCAGTTGGTGTCCCAGTAAATTTCATATATATTACTTGCACTAAAAATTATTTCTTCGTAAAAGTTTTAGGAAAGCCTGATATTTTGTCTTAGTGTGTGAAACCATCATATGGATGGAGGATCCATACTGCAAACTATGGCTCAACTACAAATAATGACACTACATAGTGCTATCAAACATTGTCAAAAATATAATTGTATCAACTATAGGCGACTCACATGATTGCATCATCTGAACGTGTCACATGATTACATCATATAGATGCTCATACCAATTTTTTAGGATAGTAATTTGAGCATATATGGGTTAAAACACAAAGAAAACATTTATTGAACATGATATGAAACACAAGGAAATTGCCTTGGTTATCTTTCACCGGTAAAAGATTACCCAGCGTGTCTGTATTGTGGAGCTTCAGGTTTCTTGTAGGACTTAGGAAGAGACAAGATTTAACTGTCTAGAATCACTACACATTTTTAACATCATTAAGATGCACATTAACGTTTTTCAGGATAATTTATTTTGGACACTAAGTCAAATGCACACTAAGTCGTATTTGTCAGATAAGACAAGCTAATTTATTTTTGGACACATGTTCAAGATAATTTATTTTTAGATCATCAACATGCACACTAAGTCATATCTGTCAGCTAAGAATAAAGAAAATAGTTGGTGGGAACAAGTACAATCTAGCAATTGGAATAAGAATATAGAGTACATATTCATTATTTTAGATATCTACTCTCTTACGTTAATAAAGTAGTTAGCGTGTATAACTACTAGTCATGTGCATTCAATTAATTATTGCAGTGTGTGAAATGGATGAACTGCATCATGTATTTCTCCAATAGACTTGACCAGCGAATTCGATCCAGAGTCATTTTTTCAATGCTTCTCAGATGATCCATGTAAGTTGATACAGTATGAATATAGCGTAGTTTTTTTATTGATTAGTAGGTACACCACCAGGAGGATCACTTCAAGGATTTGACATGATTAATTACCACACTAGTCAAGTATGTGTTATATTCACGTCTAGGTGCTAGTTCAGATGCTAACAGTTTCACCTCTCTATTTCAACTCAATCCCTAATTCAGATTCCTATTGTGACATATTAATACATGAGGAGCAAGTGTGCGTATATTTCTTGTGTCTATAAGAGCCAAATATTAAATGTATTTCTCGTCTTATCCGCACTTCTCTTGACTAGTAGCTTTTCTTAGAAATCTCCTTGATTTGTTTATTAAATACTAGTGTACTTGTTTCTTAATACATAACTTTGGATAGTCAAATAAGTTATTTGATTTTTTTGAGTTTTGAAGCAATGTCTCTATACGACCATAAATTATGTTAGAAGTTTCCAGTATGGTCAAATGTCCTACAAAGCTATACGAACATATATAGGATGTGTCTCGTGGGATTTTATGAATTCTGGCTCCCAATGGGTAGAAAAACCTTTTTGATACGACTATTGGTTTACAAATCATGTGTGAAGCAGCAACTCACTACCCGAAAATGGATCTTTGCTAGATATACGTTATTTTGCATATCTACTCTCTTTCCTTAATAAAGTAGTTAGTGTGTATAATAATAATAATAAACATTTGCAGTCAGCTAATTACTGCAGTGTGTGAAATGGATGAAGCTAATTGTCTTGAACATATTATCTTATTACCTCAAACAAACTAGTTTTTTTTATAGAAAACCAAAAGAGATCATATATTTTTATTAATTCTCGTATAACTGAGGATAAACAAATCAATTGGTGTCCCGGTAAATTTCATATATATTACTTGCACTAAAAATTATTTATTTATTCGTAAAAGTTTTAGGAAAGCCGGATATTTTGTCTTGGTGTGTGAAACCATCATATGGATGGAGGATCCATATTGAAAACTATGGCTCAACTACAAATAATGACACTATATAGTGCTATCAAACATTGTCAAAAATATAATTGTATCAACTATAGGTGACTCACATGATTGCATCATCTGAACGTGTCACATGATTACATCATATAGATGCTCATACCAATTTTTTAGGTTAGTAATTGGATCATATAAGGGTTAAAACACAAAGGAAGCAGTTATTGAACATGCTATGAAACGCAAGGAAATTGCCTTGGTTATCTTTCACCGGTAAAAAGATTATCTAGTGTGTCTGTATTGTGGAGCTTCGTGTTTCTTGTAGGACTTAGGAAGAGACAAGATTTAATTGTCTACAATCACAACATATTTTTTACATCATCAAGATGCATACTAATTTATTCAGGATAATTTATTTTGGACACTAAGTCAAGAATCAAACTAAGTCGTATTTGTCAGCTCAAACAAGATAATTTATTTTTTGACACTAATTCAAGATAATTTATTTTTAAATCATCAACATGCACACTAACTCTATCTCTCGGCTAAGTATAAAGAAAATAGTTGGTGGGAACAATTATAATATAACAATTGGAATAAAAATAAAATGTAGATATACATTATTTTGGATATCTACTCTTTTATGTTAATAAAGTAGTTAGCGTGTATAATTACTAGTCATGTACAGTCAATTAATTCGTGTAGTGTGTGAAATGGATGAACTGCATCATGTATTCCTCTAATAGACTTCAAACACATGTAAGTTGATCCTAGATGAATATAAATAGATTGTTTTATGATTAGTAGGTACACCGCCAGGAGGATTATTTCAATGATTTGAGATGATTAATTAGCACTATTCAACCATGTGTGATAGTCATGTCTAGGTACTCGTTCTCATGCTAAGAGGTTCACCTCCATGTTTTAGCTCAATCCCTAATTCATATTCACATGGTGATAAATTACTAAATTAGGTGCAAGTGTGACATACGTGCCTTGCGTCTGTAAGAGCCAAGTACTGAATGTTTCCTCGTCGTGTCCACATTTCTGTTGGCCAGAAGCATTTTTTACTAATATCCACACTTCTTTCCTTATATATGACTTGGCTAGTCTAGTAAGTTATTAATTTATTTTTATTTTTGAAGAAATGTCTCTATACAACGATGAAATATGTTAGAAGTGTCTAGTATGGCCCCGTGTCCTACGAAACTATATGAACATAGGACGTGTCTCATGGGTTTTTTGAATCACTGGTCCCAATGGGCAGAGAAACCGTTTTTATAGGACATTTGGTTTACTTGTGTGAAACATCAACTCACTACACAAAAACGGATCTTTAAAAGATTTACATTATTGTGCATATCTACTCTTTTACCTTAATAACTAGTTAGTGTGTATAACAATACCAGACATGTACACTCAACTAATTAGTCTAGTGTGTGAAATGGAGGATCCTCATTGCCTTGACAATGTGAGCATGTTTTTTTTATTAATTGTGATAGAACAGGGGATAAACCAGTCAATTGGTGTCCCCATAATTTTTTTTGCAAAACACGGTACAATCATAGATGCACACACATACATACATACATTCACCCCTTGGAACGCACGCACACCCTACCCCTATGAGCACCTCTGAGAGACTGCGTCCAAGAATCTGATCCAGCAGAGGTCTTGAGATTGCCGAAGTCACCACAGGGCGTCTCGCGGTCGATGGGAACGTCGTCTCCCGTTGAAAAATATTTCGTCTTTCTGAGATACTAAAGTGTCAAATCTGAGATTTGAACTCTGGTGGGTTTGGGTGCAACTGCCCTCCTAACCATCCAACTACAGGTTGGTTCTCAGTGGCCCCATAACTTCATATCTATGACTTGCATTCGCATTTATTTATAAGTAAAAGTTCTAGGAACGCTAGATATTTTTCTTGGTGTGTGAAACCATCATATGGATGGACGATTCATATGAGAAAACTATGGCTCAACCACAAATAATGACACTATATAGTGCTAACAAACATACTCAAAATATAATTGTATAACCTATAGGTGACTCACATGATTGCATCATCTGAACGTGTCACATGATTAAATCATGTAGATGCCCATATGAATTCTTTAGGGTAGTAATTGGAGCATATATGGGTTAAAACACAAATGAAGCAATTAGTGAACATGATACGACTCACAAGGAAAATTGTCGTGGTTATCTTTCGCCGGTAAAAATACTACCTAGTGTGTTTGTATTTTGTATCTTGGTGTTTCTTCTCAGACTAACTCTAGGAATAATTAAGATTAATTCCATTGACCAGAATCACTACATATTTTTTACATCATCAAGATGAACACTAACTTATTTAGGATAATTTATTTTGGACAATAAGTCTGGATGCACACTAAGTCATATTTCTCAGCTAAGTCAAGATAATGTATTTTTGGACTTTAATTCGAGATAATTTATTTTTAAATCATAAATATGCACACTAATTAATATTTGTGAGCTAATAATAAATAAAATGGTTGGTGGACACAAGGATAACCAAGCAGTCAGAATAAGAAAATAAAGTACATGCAAATTATTTTTGATATCTACTCTCTTATGTTAATAAAGTAGTTAGTGTGTATAATTACTAGTGGTGTTCAGTCAACTAATTACTGTAGTGTATTTTATGGACGAACTAGATCATGTATTCCTCCAATATACTTCCACAAATGTCAACCTGTGTACTAGCCAATTGGATCCATGGTTATTTTTTCAATGCCTCTCATATGATCCATGTAATTTGATCCTAGATGCAGATATCATAGGTTTTTTTATTGATTAGTAGAAACTGCCAGGATGATCATTGCAAGGATTTGAGACGATAATTATCATACCCAACCAAGTGTGATAGTCAAGTCTAGGTACTAGTTCAGATAAACAACTTTTTTCTAGAGAAAAAGAGAAGCCATCATACATTTTATGAATTGTGATAGAATAGAGGAGAAGAAATCAATTGTTGTCCCCGTAAAGTTTATATCTGTTACCTGCACTAACAATTAATTATTCATAAAAGTTCTAGGAAAGCTAGGTATTTTGTCTTGGTGTGTGAAACAATAATATGGATGGACGATTTATTTGAGAAAAAAATAATTGTATCACCTATAGGTGACTCACATGATTGCATCATCTGGATGTGTCATATTATTACATAATATAGATGTTGTACGAATATTTTAGGGTAATAATTGGAGCATACATGTCTTAAAACACAAAGGAAGCAGTTGTTGAACATCATATGACACACAAGGAAAATTTAAGTGATGTTGTTTCACCATACAAAGATTACCTAGCGTGTTTGTATTGTGGAGCTCGACATTTCTTGTCAGACTGACTCTAAGAAGTAACATGATTTCATTGCCTAGAATCACTACAATTTTTTGTACATCATTAAAATGCACACTAATTTATTCAGGGTAATTTATTTTGGACACAAAGTCTAGACGCACACTAAGTAAAGATAATTTACTTTTGTACAGATGGTCAATATACTCTATTTTTAAATCATCAGGATGCACACTAAGTCATATTTTTTCAGCTAATAAAAAAGAAAATAGTTAGTGAAAATAATTATAATCTAGCAATTGGAATTAGAATATATATAAAGTAGATATGTATTATTTTAGTTATCTACTCTCTTACGTTAATAAAGTAGTTAGTGTGTATTATTACTAGTCGTGTCTAATCAAGTAATTAGTGCAGTGTCACTACAAGAGAATTTTCATGTAGAGACACTATTTCGGTCCAATAGAGACATTTAAATTGCTCTTACATAGTTATAGAGGCACTGTACATATTGTATCAAAACTTTCACAACGGGCGGTGTCTCTACGTGCTAAGAACAATAGTAATAATGTCATTACATTTTACAAAACATAAAAGAGAAATTATATTGTGTCTATAGAGTAAATAAATGTGAGGAAACCTTGTGAAAAGCAATACTCAAACTCATGACCTTAATGATTAAGACTTACCATTAACCATCTCACCCTTTCACAAGTATATGTTGGTACTTGGAACAAATTTCTAATTAGTATTGCCCAACATAACCCAAACATAGAACAAATGTCTTTAGAGAACAAACAAGATGCCTCAAACATTGCCTTTAGATAAAAAGTAAAGACATACCATGAAGTGTCTTACGGATTTCCTCTTGATAAATTACCTATGACATTTTGGAGTGTCGCATAAGTTGTCTCTAGAATAAAATTGCAAACCCTTACAGAATGCCTCAACTAACGTCCCTACAAAGTAAAAAAAAAACTAACGTCCCTACATTTGAGACTATTTCTGAATTGTCCCAAAAAGTGCCACTACAACAAGCAAAATGTCTCAATGTGATTTTTAAAGAGGCAAAGTTGGCAGTGTCTCTAGTAAAATGTCTATGGAAGGTTTTTCTTGTAGCGTGTGTGTGAAATGGAGGAACTTCATCATGTATTCCTCCAATAGATTTCGACAAAACGTTGACCTATGGACTAACCAATATTATCCATGGCCATTTTACCAACGCCTCCCATACGACACATGTAAGTTGATCGTCGATGCATATATAATAGTTTTTTAATTGATTATTAGGTACACCGGAGAATCATTTCAAAGATTTGCGATGATTAATTATCACTAGTCAACCAAGTGTGATAGTCAAGTCTAGGTACTAGTTCACATGCTAAGGTTTACCTCCATGTTTCAGCTCAATCCCTTATTTATGTTCACATGGTGATAAATGACCAAATGAGGAGCAAGAGGTACGTATGTGCCTTGTATCCATAAGAGACAAATACTCAATATCTTCCTCGTCTTGTCCACACTTCTCTTGACCGGAAACGTTTCTTACCAATCTCCTTTATTTCTTTGTTAGACACTAGTGTACTTGTTTTCTATTATATAACTTAGCTAGTCAAACAAGTTGTTATTTTTTTTTTGGAATTTTTTAAGGAATGACTCCATATGATGGTTAAATATTTTAGAGGCGTCTAGTAAGGTCAGGTCCCGTGTCCTATGAAATAATACCAACATAGGACATGTCTTGTTTGATTTTATGAATCCCTAGTCCTAATGAGTAGCCAAACATTTTTTATAGGTCACTTGGTTTACAAATGATGTCTAATGAAACAACTCACTATATGAAAACGGACCTTTGCTAGCTATACATTTTTTTGAATATGTACGCTCTTAGCTTAATAAAGTAGTTAGTGTGTGTAACAATACTAGACATGTGCAGTCAACTAACTAGTGCAGTGTGTGAAATAGATGAACCTTGTTATCTTGAACGTATTATCCTATTACCTCAAATAAATTAAACCAGTTCTTTATGTAGAAAACAAAAAAAAGCCAGCATACATTGTATTAATTTTAATAGAACAGAGGAGAAACCAATCAATTGGTGTCCCCGTAAAGTTCATATCTATTACTTGCACTAACAATTTTATTTAGTTGTAAAACAGATCTCGGAAAGCTAGATATTTTGTCTTGGTGTGTCAAACAATCATATGGATGGATGATTCATATGACAAAACTACGGTTTGACCACAAATAGTGCCAATATATAGTTAAAAAGTATAATTGTATCAACTACAGGTGAGTCACATAATTGCATCATCTGGATGTGTCATATCATTACATAATATAGATGTGCGAACTTTTTTGGTCAATAATTGGAGCATACAAGGGTTAAACATAAAGAAAACATTTATTGAACATGATACGACACGCGAGGAAAATTGGCGTGGTTATAGTTCACCTTACAAAGATTACCTAGCGCGTCTATTGTGGAGCTCAACATTTCTTGTCGGACTGACTCTTGGTAGCAAAAACATTCCGTTTTCTATAATCACTACATATTTTTTACGACATCAAGATGCACACTTATTCATTTAGGGTAATTTATTTTGGAAACAAAGTCAAGACGTACACTAAGTCAAGATAATTTAATTTTGGAAATAAAGTGAAGATAACTTATTTTTAAATCATCAAGATGCAAACTAAGTCATATTTGGAGCTAATAATAATGAAAACAGTTAGTGGGAACAAGGATAACCTAGCAATTGGAATAAGAATATATATAAACTAGATATACATTATTTTGGATATCTCCTCTCTTACGTTAATAAGGTACTTAGTGTGTATAGGTACTAGTCATGTGGAGTCAACTAATTAGTGACGTATGCGAAATGGACAAACTGCATCAAGTATTTCTCCAATAGACATCCACAAACATTAACCTGGACTACCCAATATTATCCATGGTCATTTTAGCAATGACTCTCATATTATCTAGGTAAGTTGATCGTGGATGCAAATAGAACAGTTGATGTGAATCATTTCAAGGATATGCGATGATTAATTATAATTATCAACCAAGCGTGATAGTCAAGTCTAGGTACTAGTTCACGTGTTAACATGTTCACCTCCATGTTGTAGCTCAGTCCCTTATTTACTCACATATGGTGACAAATGACCAAATGAGGAGCAAGTGGTACGTATGTGCCATCTGTCTATAAGAGATAAATACTCGATGTTGTCCTTGTCTTGTCCACACTTCGCTCGACCAGAAACTTTCCTTCGCAATCCCCTTCATTTGTTTGCTAGAAACTAGTGTACTGGTTTGCTGTTATATAACTTGACTAGTCAAACAATTTTTTTTGGAAGTTTTGAATGAATGACTCTATATGAGGGTGAAATATTTTAGAAGCGTCTAGTATGGCCTCGTGTCCTATGAAACTATACGAACATATGATGTGTCTTGTTCAATTTTCTGAATCTCTGGTCCTAATGGGTAACAAACATTTTTGATATGTCACTTGGTTTACAAATAATGTCTCATGCAGAAAACTCACTATAGGAAAACGAACATCTGCTAACTATACATTATTTGCATTTGTACTCTCTGAGCTTAATAAAGTAGTTAGTGTGTATAACAATACTAGACATGTGTAGTCAATTAATTAGTGCAGCCAGCATACATTGTATTAATTCTGATAGAACAGAGACAATCAATTGATGTCCCTGTAAAGTTCATATCTATTACTTGCACTAACAATGATTTAGTCGTAAAAGTTCTAGGAAAGCCAGATAGTTTATCTTGATGTGTGTAACAATTATATGGATGGACGATTCATATATGAAAACTACGGCTCGACCATAAATAGTGACACTATATAGTAAAAAATTATAATTGTATCAACTATAGGTGACTCACATGATTGCATCACCTGGAGGTGTCTGATGGTGTACATTTGCCGTGGGAGTTGGAAATCTCTGTGGTGTAACTTTTCTTCAGTTTCCCGGCAACGGCGCCGTAAAAATCTTGCTGGCAGTTGTTGGGGAACCCCAAGAGGAAGGTGTGATTAGTACAACAATAAGTTTTTCCTCAGTAAGAAACCAAGGTCTAATCGACCAGTAGAAGAAAGACGTGACTTCTGAAGGTGTTGCTGGCTGACTATTGGCAGGGCGCACTACCGGCGTCAGGAACAACGTGGAACCTGCACACAACACAACCAAAATACTTTGCCCCAACTTACAACGAGGTTGTCAATCTCACCGGTTTGTTGTAAACAAAGAATTACATGTATCGAGTGGAAGGAGATGTTTGCAGTAATTAAAGAGAACAGAGCTTGCAGTAAGTAAACAGAGCAGGATTGCAGTGGTTGAATTTATCAGTGTAAAGGAAAGGACCAGGGTCCACAGTTCACTAGAGGTGTCTCTCCATAAAGATATAAAACATGCTGGGTGAACAAATGATAGCTGGGCAATTGACAGAATATCGACCATACATGACAAGATGATTACTATGAGATTCATTTAGACATTACAACATAATACATAGACCGCAATCCAACTGCGTCTATGACTAATAATTCACCTTCCGGTTATCATCTGAACCCTTCCAGTATTAAGTGGAAAGCAACAAATTATCGCATTAAGCAACGTTTATAAAGTAAACAATAGAATTACCCTTGGATAAAATATTGTTGTTTTCTCCCTAGTAGCAACAACACATCTACAATCTTATAAGTTATTGTCACTCTCCCAAAAAAAACTAGAGGCATGAACCTACTATCGAGCATAAATACCCCCTCTTGGAGTCACAAGCATCAATTTGACCAGAGTATCTACTAGTAACGGAGAGCATGCAAGATCACAAATAATATATGACAATAATATATAATCGATCTCAACATAGTATACAATATTCATCAGATCCCAGCAAACACAACATGTAGCATTACATAAGGATGATCTTGATCATGTAGGGCGGCTCACAAGATTTAAACATGAGGCACAAATTGGAGAAGACAATTATCTAGCTACTGTTATGGACCCATAGTCCAGGGATGAACTACTCACGCATCACTTCGGAGGCGGGCATGGCGATGTAGATGCCTCCGATGATGATTTCCCCCTCCGACAGGGTGCCGGGAAGAGTTTCAGAACCCTCTCGAGTTAGAGTCTGCAATGGCGGCCACGACGGAACTTTTCTTGGATGGAGGCTCGGGTGTTCAGGGTTTTCCCGAGATCATGAATAAATAGGCGGAGGGGCGATGTCGGTGGAGGCCAGGGTGGCCCACACCACCCCTAGGAGCGGGCAAGGGCCAGGTCGTGCCTAGGGCTGGCGTGGCCACCCTGCTGCCCCGAACGACTCCCCTCTGGACTATGTCTTCGTTACGAATTTTTTTTGACTTCGGCTTTTGTTTCGTGGAGTTCCGAGAATATTTTATGTACAAATTTTATGAAATACAAAACAACAGAAAAGAGGGATCTGGCACTGTGGCATCTTGTTAATAGGTTAGTGCCTGAAAATGTATAAAACTGCAACGAAGTATGAGCAAAACATATATGAATTGGTGTAAAACAAGCATGGAGCGTCAAAAACTATAGATGCGTTTGAGACGTGTATCAAGCATCCCCAAGCTTAACTCCTGCTCGTCCTCGAATAGGTAAGTGATAACAAAATAATTTTTGAGGTGACATGAAGCCAACACAATATTGATCAAGCATTGTGAGCAGGGATCAAAGTACTCTAAACATAGGCATGATAGATATAATTCTAACAATAGAACTTAGCAACTATGTTATAACATGAAGAGTAACTCAAACAAAAGAATCATGAATAATAGTGCACTGAAAGTAACTGTTTGTTTATTAGAAAACATAGCAAAGTAGTACTCAGCATGTCATTTATGAACTAGCAAAACATAAATGCTAGGACACCTTCAAAGTTCAAAGGGTGACTAGATACAAATAATTTAAGAACAAGCAATGGTCATAATCATGAATCAATCCATAATAATTTTGGGACTATGCACATCGAACTAAGAATGACAACTATGCTCTCTTAATTGGTACATAAAGAAGAGGGTGAAGACTCAACATAAAAGTAAAAGAGAGTCTCTTTACAGAGTAAGCAAGATAAACAAGTTTTATGAACCTTCCAAAAAAATATTGTACTCATTAGCTTTGAGCTCTCATTGCCCCTATCATAAGCATCTTGAATGGTTAAAATTAATGTGAGGCAAATATGAGCTATATGCTTGACAAATCACAAGTTGAAAATTTCATGCCCCTTGAATACGAGTACCTAAACCTCATGCTACTCAACTTAGGTCCCAAATAAGTTCTTGTTATTGTAAGTATACATGTATCATCAAGAACTGCCAACGAGGTACCTCTTGCCCGATGATATGAAAGTACTCTTGTAGGAGCAATCCCATACCAAAATGACAAGACAAACAGACAATGCGCATCTCAGAAATCTTTTTATTTTCTATGGATATAGCTTTTTATTGAAAATGCTTTATAGAATGCTCACTAAGGTTCTGTAACATCCCGGGAATCGACCCTTCCTAGGATGCTACCACATTCACTAGTAGAAAAAGAGGCTTCCGTCCACCCCCATTAGTCCCGGAAATATTCGAACCGCGACTAAAGGGGGCTTTAGTCGCGGTTCGGGAGGCAACCCGCGACTAATGCTCCATCCGCGACGAAAGGGTACCCTTTAGTCGCGGTTGGTAACACCAACCGCGACTAAAGGGCTATGGAAGGATGCGGCCCGCGGAAAATCTTAGTCGCGGTTGGGGACACCAACCGCGACTAAAGGGTACCCCTTTAGTCGCGGTTGGTGTCCCCAACCGCGACTAAAGGTTTTTCCGAGTTTTTGTACTCCCACGCACCCTGCACCCCCCCCCCCCCCGTGGATCGCCTTTTTTTGGTTTGTAAAATACAAAAGAAAATGATAGAAAATTAAAAAAAAAATTGTTTTCAGATTCTTGTATGTTATGCAACCTACTATTCGGAGAAATTAAGAAATTCGAATTTCCACTTTTTTGCAAAAAAAGTTTAAAAAATGGTAAAACCGCAATAACTTTTGCATACGACGTCGAAAAAAAACGTATAATATATCAAAAAATCCTGGGAAAAAGTTACATCCGAATTCACCGGGGTTTACCCGGTTAGCTAATTTTTAGATTCTCAAAATTCCAAATGGAAATACAAAAGCAGGAAGATTTTAGTTTTTTCTATAAATTAAGTATTATATATTTTTTTAAATTTTTTAAAACCTAAAATTAATAATTTCATTCTGCATAAAGATTACTATCATTTTTACCCAATTTTTAGATTTTCAAATTTTTAGATTTTAGGTTGGGCAAAAAAAATATTTAATTAATTAGTAAAATTAAAAATAATACAAATTAAAAAGTTAATGTTTATTTATTTATTCAATATTATTATTACATCATTACTTTTGTTTATTAAAAGAATTATTTGAAATTCAAACACTAAAGAAATGTGACATCGATCAACATGTTAATAGGATTGATATGATACTACTATCACATACATGCGCGCGAAGCACTTGGATGCGAACGGAATGGAACTCGGATGTTAAGCGTGCTAGAGGTGGAGTAGTGGGAGGATGGGTGACCGAGCGGGAAGTTTGACCAAGAGTAAGTAATTTGACTAGAGATAAGTGTAGTTAGAGATAGAGACTAAGCTATGCAAATAACTGAAATAAGAGAAATTCTGGAAAAAAAAAAGAAAAAAAAACGGAGTGAAAAAAATTTAGAAATCCAAATGAATTAAAAAAATTTAACGAAATAACCTTTAGTCTCGGTTGGGGACACCAACCGCGACTAAAGGTCCTTCGCCCAGGCGCACGGTAGCCGCCCACGTGGACGGGCCTTTAGTCGCGGTTCGTAAGCAACCGCGACTAAAGGGGGGGCCTTTAGTCGCGCTTAATTAGTCGCGGTTGCGCAACCGCGACTAATGGCAGTTGCGAACCGCGACTAAAGGCCATTTTTCTACCAGTGATTATACTAAAAACTAGAAAGTTAAGTGATTATAAAAAAAATTGGGCAGAATTTTCTTTGTAAATAGGGACATCCACAGCCGGTAAATAACAAAAAGAGGATATGTAGTGACATTTCAACTTTAAAGAAACAACCACAGGATTCACAAAAGTCTGGGTATATAGGAAGATGCCAATCATAAATGTTCACAGGGTAATGGGGATTAAGTGATTAATACAGTACGACTACTAGATATAGAAGCATGGATGTTTGCATCGTAATATCTAAATATGTGTGATGTGCTCAGCAATGTAGATGTGCTACGCCCGGGTCCCCATGCATGTCGTTTACTTAATACCTGAAATCCAAATAAAACGCAAGAATAAGTATGGAAATACTCAGCAAGTACAACATGGAACCATGAGAACAATAATCATTGACAAGCATCAGAACTTCACTCAGAAACATAGATTTTATACGAAAACTGAAATATGGGTTTTCGCAGTACTGGCTCGGAGTTTACCAGCGTGTTGGCTCGGAGTTTACCAACCTGCGGCAGTATTGGCTCGGAATTTACCAACCCGCGGCCCCATAAGTTTAGAAGGAAATTATTGAGTCAAATTGCCAAATAACAACGAAGCACACCAGAAACACACAAGCCACACAATCAAACATTAAGGCGACAAGGTTCATAATGCACTTGCCTCTAGCAAAAGAACGAAGAAACAAGCTGTCGACAAAGTTCCGCGATTAGTCAATGCCACCACCTGAACAAACCATCTCAGACTCAATACAGAGCTAACATTTACATTGTATAACTTAAATAATGAAGAGAGACGTTCAGGTGCTTGCTCTCTGATCCCAGCGCTAAACAGCTAGCTAGTATTTTAGTCCATATCCGGAAGCAGAAAAATTCGTAATACAAACTGACTCTGCTATGTACAGGTTCATATATAACCGTCAGCTGCTCCTAATTCTGGAACCATGGATCAGTAGCTTCCCCATATGCACCATCCAAATTAACCTCTCACGGGCAATATTTTCAGATCTGACTAATTGATAGGATAAGGTAAAGAACTAGTTTAATTTTGGCCTTCCCTCCAGCGTGCATCCAAGTTCACAGATTCATAATACCATCCACTGAAATAAACTAAGAGTATGCTACACCCTGCCATGGTCCTGGTTACTAGTCCAATTAGGCCGACGGATTTTATTTGCCTGAATACTACTACCGCTAGTACTAGTTCTCGCCGCGGATAGAAACTAGACTTGATAGCACGAGAATAGCATCTACAATTGCGGCTGACTGAATTGAGCACAGTGACTGATTATTTACTTCAGAGCAACATCAATTAGAGCCAACTGCTGCCCGCTACTACTACACCTAGTACAAATGAATACCAACTATGAAACGGCAACAGTGTACCTGAAACAGCACGCGCTCGACAATGGGAATGACCTCGCGTTCCCTTGAGAAACCGGATGGAGAACAGGAAAGAACATTTGGTGGCGGCGTTTCCTCGATGAATCGCTGATTGCAGGCGGCGGCGCAAGAACCCTAAGCGGCGACGCCTTATTTGGTTTTTGGGGCAAGTTTCTGTGCGTGGCCGGCCAAGGGTCTATGATGGGCTTTTTATTCTGCCTTTCCTTCTCTTATTTTTTTATCCGGACATGACATGTTTTATTTATTTTTCTTAATTCCCAAATATATCCAATGGCTGAAATTACACAACCACCGACCCAAAATAAACCCACTTTAGGCAGCACTCTCCCAGATTATGTTAAAAAAATGCTCTTAAAAGCTGGGTTATTACAGGTTCGCTGTAAATTTCCACCATGAATGATGCATGGCTTAGATTAGCGGTCCAGGCGTTTCTCTAACTCATATACAAACTCCATGGACTTACAAGTTTCCATTCAATTTCGCACCGCTAGGCATCCATAAATAAAAGAACATGACATCAACTAAATATGAATAAGTGCAATGTTGAAAGCGTTCCCCATGAAAGCATGGTTGTGATAACTCCCAACTTGCAATTTGAGAAAATATAAACTTCATAAGATAGTC
>NC_061513.1:1960808-1992348 GCF_022539505.1 Lolium rigidum
TTCAAATAAAGCTCCGGAAGAACGACTCGTAGATCTATCTTGTTGCTAACTCAAGTTCAAGAGCTGCTTGGCTTGCTATAGAAATCCTAGCTACTTAGGTGCTAGGATTAGGAAAAGGTTCCCTTCTATTACCTAGTCTAGGTTTCCATTATAGGTGATCGAAGTTGACTCAGTGACTTCTTTGATTGGATTTTCATCTCGTTGCGATTGACTCCTTTGTCTTCGAGTTCCACGGTAGTTTCTCCTTCGGTGCCTTGCTCCAGAAGGGGGTTCAAACGAGATAGAATGAGTACGAGCGTACTCAGCAAGTTCATATTAGGAAATATGTGTATCATGCACTAGCTACGCCATAGACCGGAAAGTCATAGGCCAATGCAGGTTTTCATAATCATTTCTTCAAAAGGTTTATTTTATTCAGAAAACTATGCCCGTCGGTCTTCACGAGTTGACAGAACTTCGTGGAGTTCCTTTCTGCCGCGTTCGCAGTTCCCTTCCCGGAGCAGGGAGTGACAGCCACAATTTGATACACTTCTGCAGAGGTGCGTTACTTTTCCCATAAGAGAACTTAACCTTGTTGCCAGCCGAGTAGCTGGCTCGTCCACACTTCCTTGGTGTGAGGTCAGGTATAAGATCCAAGCCAATCATCGCCTTCTCGCGACCTCGCGGACCCACCCTTTTGTAAGTCCGTCCTCTCCTATATCTATGGGTAGACCGACCCAGGCCTTTGTTCTCACCTTTACCAATAAGGTAGACCGTTCCGAACAATTAATATGCCCTGTCCTATACACCATAGATAGACCGATCCGGACAACCCTTACAATCCTTCATAGACCAATAATAAGTCTACCCTCTCCTGTATCTAATGGTAGACCGTGCAGGACCACATGTCCCCACCTTTACCAAAGATAGACCGATCCGGGCAACCCTTATCACCAGTCCGTTGGCATGCGAGAGGGAAAAGATACGATGACTTCCCCGAGGCCATTATAGATCTTATGGTTAACGCGATATGTACGGCGCTAGAATCAACTGGACGGCATTGGTACTTAATCCTAGATGAGTAGTACCCTTGCAATGGAACCTCCACCATAAACACATACCATGGTTCCATTGCCCACCACATAGTCATATTCATAATTGTAAAATAATACTTTGCTTTTCAATGCATGAGTGATAAGTATAGTACTTTGCATATAGTTTGATACAAATAATCAAATGACATGAGCAAGCGATGAACTTGCCTTTCTTGATTGCAAGATTATGCAGGCAAAAGCTTCGATACGTGAGAACTCCAAATTCTGAAATACCATCATTGTCCGGTAAGGACAATGTTTAAAGAACTGGCAAAGATGCTATAATGCATAGTATGAGATGCAATCGTCCCGAGCGTAACCTAACCTTAATGATTTAGGATGTATGAGTTGTAAAGATTTCTTTAGGGTTGGTTGCACTTTTAGAATGGTTCTCAAACAAGGTTCTTATTAGGGTTTGGTTATATTAGCATCATAACCAAGTGATATAAGACATCATAACAATCATACACATAAAGATTAGTGGTGGAATAATATGTAAAGAACAATTGTCAATTTTAAATTCTACAGAACATGGTTGATGATTACTTATACTATACTTCAAAAGAATAACTTTTGAAGAACATGTTGTTTAAGAAATAATAAGTATTTCAAATAAGAACTATGACTTCTATGGTTTGATTGACATTTGTACTTCAAAAGAATAACTTTTGAAGAACATGTTAAAATAAGAATATGAACTACTATATATAGGTGCTATGGCTTTCTAGGGTTTACTATTGGATTCCTTTAGTTTCACTAATAGGAACTAGTTGGGTTCTTAAATAGAATTGGTTCTATATACAACAAGTATTGGTAAGGTTATTACTATGGTTTCCCATATACATCATATCAAAGAATGGTTGTTTAAGATGGTTCTATAAATTAGCTATTAGGGTTTACTATGGTTTCACAACTACTTAACTAAGTAATCTCTAATGGTTGCCCAGACTAAGTGGTTTATCATTTCCTAAGTAGGGTTGAGTTGGAATAGGAGCATGTGATGTGATTTGCTACACAAGGTTGGTATTAGGGTTTATCATCATGGTTTAACTAGGGTTTGATGGTTGAGGTTGATTCTAATGGTATGGTATATAAGAGTGGTGATCAATGGTACTGATTCAATTAACAAGTTAGGGTTTCTACCTAGGTGACATTAGTGGATCATATAGGTTTTAATTAAGAATAGGAACATGAAATGATAATCTCATGTGACTTGGTTTTATGTTAGTGGATTCTAAGCATGTATTCAATTGTTGCTAATTAGGGTTCTATATGTCAAGTAAATCTCCCATGATCATATGTGACACATATCTAGGTTTTTAGAGTTGGTTCTAAGTTGGAATGATCACATGAAATAATGGGATCAAGGTCTTACTCAAATTGAAACTAGGGTTTCTAAGCTATGGTATAACTCCTAAAATGATAATGGGTTATAGAGTTGTGGTTACTAATTACTTTGAATCAAAATTAGTAATGGTTGACATTTTATTAATCTTCACAAGATTAGAGTAACTCTTAATTAGGTTTAATTCGGAGATAAGGGTTTAACAATTATTACTAGGTTTTAAAAATAATAACTTGCAAATTAAAATTATTTAAGTTCACAATATTTAAGTTACTAAATTAATATTGGCTTTTAGTATTTTCTTGATTTATTATTATTTAAGAAGATAGTAACTTACAATTTTCAAATTAGGGTTTATGAATTACTACTAATAATTAAGTTAGTGCAAATATGGTAAATAAAATTAATCTTAACATTTTACTTAGTTACTGAATAGTTAAAATTTAATTTTTATAACTTCACCAATTATTGAATTCAAATTGCATGTTAAATAATTGAAATGGCATAATTAATAGGGTTAAAAATAAGTGAATTTTTATTTTGACACACATTTTTGTTTTATATTTTATTTGAGTAGAGTTTAGTTTTGTGAGCATTTTGATATATTATTTGCATTTTTCTGAGTTGAAATGAAATTTCTATGATTTTGCAAAGTTTCGGTTATTTACGGAATTTGAAATTTGACCTAAATACTAAACATACCCGTTCATCGCTACCCCTAGACACGGACGGGTGGGACCATTGACTCGGTCAGTTGCCACGTTGGCAACGACCAATCAACACGTATGTGGGACCCCACTGCCACGTTGGCAACGACGACGGCAAGACGCCGGCGACCAGGGGACGACGGCGCCGCCTCTACAGGGCTCCCCAAGATGCGCGGATGGTTGCATTCGAACCGTGATTTGATTCTGAGCAGGATAGTATCAACGCCACCACCTGGAGGTCACCGGAGTTGCTCCGGCGAACCCATCTGCGGCGGCGCAGTACGGCCAACCAATGAACTAACGCTAGGGTGCACTCTAGGAAGCAAGGGATAGCTCAATCGACGCGCCTGCTCACCTTGATGCTTCCCAGATGCTCGATGGAGTCTGCCGGAGACGAGAACGACGATGATCTTCATTTTCCCGCGAGATGCCGAGGAAAGGGAACGATCGATTGGCGACAGCTGAGACCCCCTCTCCTTGATTCCTTCCACGAGGATGCTCCCTGAGACACGGCGCATCTCCTCGACCTAACGGTGGACTCCGGGGTGGCTTCTATCGACGGCTAGCCGGAGAAGGACTGCCGGTGAGCTTGGTCAATTGAGAGAGATAGAGGGTGAGCCGAGAGAGAATGGATGGGCGGCGAGACATTAGGGTTTCGGTGCGGAGCTACGGGGCGTATTTATAGGCCACGACGAGGTCTGAGTTCGTCATCTCGCCGGCGGCGAGGGTGGAGATGTTACGCGATGGTGAAGTGCATTTGGGCACGAATCTTGATGTCTTCGGATAGGCTCGGACGCGAGGATGATAGTGTGGAGCTTTAGAACCTTCGCGGCGTCGGGGCCGTCCCTATCGCCAACGGTGAGGTGGCCGGGCTCCTCCTCTCGCGCTCGTCGTCTCCGGAGAAGAAGAAGGAGACGATGACTTGCCTCGCACGAATTTTAAAGCGAGCCGAAACGGTATACTGGGCTGTTTCGTTATGGGCTGGGCTGGCGACGTGGGCTGCGGTGGCTGCTTCGGTCAAACAGGTAAGCTCCTCTCTCTCTTCTCTTTTCTATTTTATTTTCTTGTTTTCTATTTGTGATTTGAATTCAAATTTTGATTCCGGTTTTGCTTTACGGGTTCAAAAATATTTGAATATCAAAACAATTTGATAATGCCATCTCTTGTATTGTTTTATTTTCAAACAACTATTATATAATTGATTTATTTTGTGTTCTTATGAGACACAACTCAAGTTTTTAAATAGATATGATTTTAAGGTTTATCTCAATTTGCTTGTTAACTAAGGAATTAAATTTGTTTTAATTGATTTGAAATTTAGAACATGTGCATGGTGAACACATGATTAGGGTTTGCTAGTACTTAGCAATATTAATGGTTCACATATATTTTGATTATGGCTAAGGTTTAACAAATGGTATAGGGTATGGAATTGGTTCATGATTTTATGTGGAGAATTATTCCTAAGGTTTTAAGAAGATGGTTGAACAAACTCTATAATTACTAATCTTGCTTAGCAACTTCTAGCTTAAATTATTTGAGATAGATTCTATGCTCATCATGGTTAACTCAACTACTTATCTGAATACTATTTCGTTTGGTTCACTAAACAAGGTATTTGGATAGCAAAGAAAAATAGGGTATTGGTTTCATTCTACTCACCAAAGGCATTTAGTCCTAAGTAGATGGCTTGGTTTATATTTGTGATCCATGATACATAAGTGGGGACATAATATTTTATGTAGATTGGTTTCATATGACAAGGTTTAGGGTTTTGGTAATGCTTCACTAGTTGAAGTATAAATGGGCATTTGGATTGGTTTGGGGTTAACTACTAGTGATATACTTTATTATTTTATGTGATAGATGAGATCTAGTGATCATATGATTTAACTTATCATCTATATCTACAAGGTTTAATCATGTATTAGACAAGATCCACTCATTCTTCACTAATCCTTCTTTAATATTCTTCTCATCACACTCATCCTAGATTCTTAGGGTTTATAATTAATACCAAGTTGTGATGATTTATGAAATTGGTTTCCTAAGATATTGCTATTGGAATAGGGTTCTCACCTCCAAGATCAAATATTGACTTAAACAACTAGGTTTAGTACTTCTCTAATATTCTTGTATGAACATGGATATGGTTAGTATTATAACTTCTCTCACTTCTCAATGTCTTGGAATATCCTAAGGTCCTACTCAAGAGATGATGATATGATCCTCTAAATAGATGGTTTCCCTAGGAATTCTACCTTGGTATCTTCTGTAACTTGTTCTTCGGGAAATCTGATAAACCTACATCTTGTGGTATGCCTCCACCTCCTAGCTTCTTCATCTTGATCCTAGCTAATTCATATGGAGTGGCTCTATGTGTTTGTTCACATGTATCATGCTATGAGATGAGCAAATGGATGGAGGGTGTGGCTCTATTTATAGGCTTGGGCAAGCTCTAATATCATGACACATAGGTGGTGACTCTTGTGTTGGTTTGATGAGTAAGGTGCTTGGTTGTCATGCCCTCATCCATAGCAATCCTTTGAGCATGAGGTGGCAAAGCTTGGAAAGCAAGTCATGTAGATATTTTCATCCCACATGGCATAGAGATTATCCTCTCATATGATTTATTTTTGGATAGCCAAGTGGCATTTGCTACTAAATATCATGTGGATGGTTTTATTAATGTGGATGAGTCATCATACCATCTTTGATTGGATTTACATTATAATATTGGTAAAAAGGTTAAGGTTGAAGGTTATTTCTCAATTTTGGATAGTTGGGTTTGATTTCACCAAGGCATGATCATATGAGTTTCAAAATACTCATAGTTAGTTTTATTCAAATAGTTTGAACTATAATTCGTAATGTAAATGGATTTAGTTTTATGATATTCCATGTATTTAATAAGTTATGATTTAAACAAGAATGTGTGGCTTTTATGCACTTTAGACCCTGTGGTTTAACTTATTTATAAGTGAATTAATTTACACACAAAGGTAGTTGCTAACTTTTAAGTGTTAATAAGTTAGGGTTTGATTCTTAAAGAATGTGTTGTTGTAAATCTAATTCCATTTGATCTAATTCATAGATCAAATCATCTCCTACAAAACAAGGTTTAGCAAAGATCACGAGTGAAGTTTATAGCGCTTGACTTGATGATCTACTTCAATTGCAGCCAAGTCAAGTGAAACTTCGGTGAAGCGTGAGTAAGTTTTATTTGAAAGCGCGAAAATTCCCCGGATTTTCTATGCATGGATGCAATGCACACTTTGGTGTTCTCTCATTTTATTGCCTCTAAACCTGGGATATTACAATGTGCCATCAAGTTTGTGAGAGCTTTACTAACTAGTTTTCTCATGCCAAAATTTAATTTGGAAGATAAATTAAAACATGATGAAAATATGCTTGGAATAGCAATAATGCTACTAGGTAGATATGTTTGACACAATTGGCAAACTTTGGTTATTGGTGGTTGGATGCACGAGTAGAGTTCATACTCAGGCGAAAGCTAGCAAAAGACTGGGAGCGACCAACTAAGAGAGCAATAATGGCCATAATCATGCATAGCGACAAAACATTATCAATCAAAACATAAAGTGATATTACAAGGAAAAAAACTAAATGATCATAGAGTATTTAGTTGACTGTTTATAGTCATAACATGGTATAATAATGCGCCAAGTTAACCCAATAAAGCATCAAAGGAGAATACCATAATATTATGCTTTTATGTTGGAAACAACACATGATTCTTTAAATAGAACATTATGCACTCTCAACTATTTGAGACAAGTCATGCTACAACAATAAATACTAAGCATATTACAAGAATAAAATCTAACATGACATGCCAAAGTCTATGCCACAGTCTAGACAAGCTTCCTTTTGCATCACTGTAGTTAAGAAACATTTTACTCGTCTCCAACACCAATCAACTTATTTGAAATAGCTCTCAGGGATGAAATGCATTATGGACTAGAGAGCTAATCATACATAAATAAATAATACTAACGAGCTCTGAACAAAATTCAAGTGAAAGAACAAGAGCTAAACGTAGTATCAGAAAACTAGAACACTAGTAGGACAATAAGAGCGAAAGATAGAGCGTTCTATGCAATTAAAACGGAGTGGGTCTTTCTCCAAAATAAATGTTCCGGGATCTAACATATGCTACAGCAAACAAAACAAAACAAAACAAAACAAAACAAAAAACAAAATAAAGACGCTCCAAGAACAACATATAGCGTATGAAGCAATAAAAATATAGTGCATAGAAAGATGACATGTTGCTTTGTTGATTAAGAAGGGATGCCTTGGGCATCCCCAAGCTTTGACGCTTGTACCTCTTGAATATTTCTTGGGGTTCAGGGGCATCCCCCAGCTTTAGCTTTTGTCCATTCTTCATCTCACCGCATCATTCTTCTCTCCCTACACTTGAAAACTTCCTTCATACAAAACTTCACACAATTCTTTATTAGCAGCATTAGTACAATCAAAATAAACAAATCCACTTGTGTTTAGTTCTAACATATATCAAACATCTATTAAAGCATTAGCTACTGTAGCAACCTTTCAAAAATCTCTTTGATCAAAAGAACTCAAAAAGAAGGAGATTTAAGAGGCAAATGCAAATAGTGGTAGAAATCTGTCAAAACAGAACAGCAGGTAAAGATCGATTTTTCCGAATATCTTCTGTTGTTCATCTTGAAAAGTGGTCAACTAACGAAAGCTAGATAATAAGATGGAGCATATGCACAACAAATGGCAGCTCAAAATTCAGCTCTGGCTATTTATGAGAATCTTTATGGTGACAACACAGAATCTGTTTTCAGGACAGCAACTTCCCCAAATCTTTCTTTCTTCCTATTAGAGGCTATTCTTGGCACAAAAACGAAATAAAAAATGATAGGGAGAGGTTATTACAGAGGTAATAACTACCAAGACTCAACAAAATAAAAATTACAGTAATAAAACATGGGTTATCTCCCAAGAGTGCTTTTCTTTCACGCATTTCTGCTAGGCGCAGAAAAAGAGCGAGCATCAAGTATTATCAAGTGAACAAGCATCAACATCATAATTTGTTCTAATAATAGAGTAATAAGGTGACTTCTTTATTTTCCGAGAAAGTGTTCCATAACTTTCTTGAGTGGGAATTGATATTTAATAATCCCATCTCTCATATGAATAACAGCACCAACAGTTCTAAGAAACGGTCTTCCCAATATAATTAGACAAGAAGCATTGCATTCAATATCCAAGACAACAAAATCAACGGGCACAAGGTTATTGTTAACCATAATAAGGACATTATCAACTCCCCCAAAGATTTCTTTGCAGCAATATCAACAAGATGAACATCCAAATAACATTGTTCCAACGGTGGCAATTCAAGCATATCATAGATTTTTCTAGGCATAACTGAAATACTTGCACCAAGATCACATAAAGAATTGCAATCAAAGCCATATATTTTCATCTTAATTTCAGCACACATATCAGAAACAGTTTCAGTGGTTCTAGGCTATTTTGTAGAAGGAGCGGGGACTTTTCCTACACCATTTATTTTACCATTAATAGTAGGAGAGTGACTAGCATTTGAAACTTCATTACTACTGGTGGTGGTGATGGTACAAATATTAGTCAAATTATTATTTCTAGCAATTTCATCTTCTCTTTCCTACCTAGCATACAATTCCGCCAACATCCTAACATTTTCATCAATTCTAACTGGAATGGCATTTGCAGTAGAAAAGTGATTTTCATCCATAGTTACAGGTTTAGCAGCCATTTTGTTAATCAAAGAAGTTTGTTATTCTGACAAGGAGGAAATACTTGTTTCAGCATTTGAAATTTTGACTTGCAAACCAGAAATTTCCCTAAATTCTCAAGTTGAGGACTACTATTTTTCAACATACCAATTGTTCTTCCATGCCTTTTCAACTTCTAAAATCTTTTTCTCACTAGGCATAGATCTACCATAATAACTATTACCACTATTTGAAGGATATGTCATATAATTTTTACTACCAAAATTACTCCTATAAGCATTGTTATTGAAATTGTTGTTTTTAATGAAGTTTACATCAACATGCTCTTCTTGAGCAACTAAAGAAGCTAACATAATATTATTTGGATCAACATGTGCTTTACCATTAGCAAGCATAGACATAATAGTATCAATTTTATCACTCGAAGAGGAGGCTTCTTCAATAGAATTTACCTTCTTACCTTGTGGAGCTCTCTCAGTGTGCCGTTCAGAATAATTTATCATCATATCATCAAGTAATTTAGTTGCAGCCCCCAAAGTAATAGACAAAAAGGTACCTCTAGCAGCTGAATCCAGGAGATTTCTTGAAGAAAATTTTAGTCCTTCATAAAGTTTGGATGATCATCCAAGTAGTCAGTCCATGAGTGGGATAATTCTTTACCAAAGATTTCATTCTTTCCCAAACTTGAGAAACATGTTCATTATCAAATTGTATAAGTTTCATTATGTCAATTCTCAAAGATATAATCTTAGCAGAAGGATAATATTTTTCAATAAAAGCATCTTTGCATTTAACCCAAGAATCAATACTATTTCTAGGGAAAGATAGCAACCAATCTTTAGCTCTCCCTCTCAAAAAGAAAGGAAACAATTTCAGTTTTATAATGTCACCATCTACATCCTTATATGTTTTCATCTCACAAAGTTCAACAAAATTATTAAGGTGAGAAGCGGCATCTTCAGTACTAACACCAGAAAATTGCTCTTTCATAACAAGATTTAACAAAGCAGATTTAATTTCATAGAAAGCTGCTTCGGGAGCAGGTGGAGCAATAGGTGTACAAATAAAATCATTGTTGTTTGTGCTAGTAAAGTCACACAACTTAGTATTTTCAGCGGAACCCATTTTAGCAAAATTAAAACTAAGCAACAGAAATAATAGCTATAATAGAAATTAATTTTTTGTGTGTTTTTGATATAATAAGGAAAACAAGACAAAATAAAGTAAACTAAGAAAAACTATAACAAATTAAAGAGATTGGAGATGGGAGACTCCCCTTGCAGAAATCCTCTTTCTCCCCGGCGACGGCGCTAGAAAATCCTGATGGTGTACAGTTGCCGTGCGAGTTGGAATCTCTGTGGTGTAACTTTTCTTCAGTTCCCCGGCAACGGCGCTAGAAAATCTTACTGGCAGTTGTTGGGGAACCCCAAGAGGAATGTGTGATGAGTACATCAGCCAGTTTTCCCTTAGTAAGAAACCAAGGTTTAATCGACTAGTAGGAGAAAGGCGTGACTTCTGAAGGTGTTGCTGGCTGACTATTGGCAGGGCGCACTACCGGCGTCAGCAACAATATGGAACCTGCACACAACACAACCAAAATACTTTGCCCCAACTTACAGTGAGGCTGAACACAAAGGATTATATGTATCGAGTGGAAGGAGATGTTTGCAGTAATTAAAAAGAACACAACTTGCAGTAAGTAAACAGAGCAGGATTGCAGTGGATGAATTTATCAGTGTAAAGGCAAGAACCGGGGTCCATTGTTCACTAGAGGTGTCTCTCCATAAAGATCTATAACATGCTGGGTGAACAAATTACAGTTGGGCAATTGACAGAATATCGATCATACATGACAAGATGATTACTATGAGATTCGTTTGGGCAGTTCAACATAATACATAGATCGTAAACCAACTGCGTTTATGACTAATAATCCACCTTCCGGTTATCGTCCGAACCCCTTCCAGTATTAAGTTGCAAGGAACCGATTATCGCATTAAGCAATGCGTGTAAAGTAAACAATAGAATTACCCTTGGATAAAATATTGTTGTTTTCTCCCTAGTAGCAACATCACATCTTCAATCTTTGAAGTTATTGTCACTCTCCCAGAAAACTAGAGGCATGAACTTAATATCGAGCATAAATACCCCCTCTTAGAGTCACAAGCATCTACTTGGCCAGAGTATCTACTAGCAACGGAGAGCATGCAAGATCACAAATAACATATGACAAGAATATATAATAGATCTCAACATAGTATACAATATTCATCATATAACAGCAAACAAAACATGTAGCATTACATAAGGATGATCTTGATCATGTAGGGAAGTTCACAAGATTTAAACATGAGGCACAAATTGGAGAAGACAACCATCTATCTAGTTCTATGGACACATAGTCCAGGGATGAACTACTCACGCATCACTTCGGAGGCGGGCATGACGATATAGATGCCTCCAGCGATGATTTCCCCCTCCGGCAGGGTGCCGGGAAGAGCTTCAGAACCCTCCCGAGGTAGGTTCTGCGATGGCGGCCGCGATGGAACTTTTCGTGGATGGAGGCTCGGGTGTTCAGGGTTTTCCCGAGATCGTGAATAAATAGGAGGAGGGCAAATGTCGGTGGAGGCCAGGGTGGCCCACACCACCCCTAGGCGCGGGCCACGGCCAGGCCACACCTAGGGATGGCGTGGCCACCCTGCTGCCCCCCTTCGACTCGCCTCTGGACTCTCTTTTCGTTACGGAAAATATTGACTTCGGCTTTTGTTTCATCCAATTCCGAGAATATTTCCTGTACAACTTTTTTGAAATACAAAACAACAGAAAATAGGGAACTGGCACTATGGAATCTTGTTAATAGGTTAGTTCCAGAAAATATATAAAAGTGCAACGAAGTATGAGCAAAATATATATGAATTGGTGTAAAACAAGCATGGATCATCAAAAATTATAGATACGTTTGAGTCGTATCAGTCTCATATGATTACATAATATAGATGGCCGAATTTTTTGTCAATAATTGGAGCATACAAGGGTTAAACAAAGGAAGCATTTATTGAACATGATACAAGGTTAAAACACAAAGGAAGCATTTATTGAACATGATACGACCCGCTAGGAAATTTGGCATGGTTTTCATTCACCTTACAAAGATTACCTAGCATGTATGTAATGTGGAGTTCGACATTTCTTTTCGGAATGACTCTTGGAAGCAATAAAATTTCATTTTCTAGAATCACTACATATTTTTTACGTCATCAAGATGCACAATAATTTATTCAGGGTAATTTATTATGCCATCAAAGTCAAGACGTACACTAAGTCAAGATAATTTATTTTTGGAAAGAAAGTGCAGATAACTTATTTTTAAATCATTAAGATGCACACTAAATCGTATTTGTCAGCTAATAATAAGGAAAACAGTTGGTGGGAACAAGGATAATCTAGCAATTGAAATAAGAATATATATAACGTATATACACATTATTTTGGATATTTTCTCTCTTACGTTAATAAGATACTTAGTGTGTATAAGTTCTAGTCATGTGGAGTCAACTAATTAGTGCAGTATGCGAAATGGACAAACTGCAACATGTTTTCCTCCAATATACGTCTACAAACATTAACCTATGGTGTACCCAATATTATCCATGGTCATTTTATCAATCCATCTCATATGATCTAGGTAAGTTGATCATGGATACATATAGAACAGTTCAGGGGAATCATTTTTAGGATATGTGATGATTAATTATCATTAGTCTACCAAGCATGATAGTCAAGTCTAGGTACTAGTTCACATGCTAACAAGTTCATTTCCATGTTTTAGCTCAATCCATTATTTACGTTCACATGGTGACAAATGACCAAATTACTTGCAACTGGTACGCATGTGCCTTGTGTCCATAAGAGACAAATACTCAATGTTTTTCTTGTCTTGTCCACAGATCTCTCGACCAAAAACGTTTCTTCACAATCTTACAGAACAGTCCAGAACAAAGCATAAAATTACAACTGAGTACTTCTGGATCTTGATGCCGTGGAAGACAACGAAGACATTCCTCCGGCGCGCCACCGCACCTCCTCCCCTCAGGCCTTGGAACGCGAGGCATCCCTCTGCGGACGGGAAGTCGACGGTCCTCAGCTCCGAAGAGCTTCCGCCCTGCATCTTCAGCGCCATCAACGAGTGATACGTCTCCAACGTATCCATAATTTCTGATGTTCCATGCTTGTTTTATGACAATACCTACATGTTTTGTTCACACTTTATGATGTTTTGATGCGTTTTCCGGAACTAACCTATTGACGAGATGCCGAAGTGTCAGTTCCTGTTTTCTGCTGTTTTTGGTTTCAGAAATCCTAGTAAGGAAATATACTCGGAATTGGACGAAATCAACGCCCAAGATCTTATTTTTCCTGGGAGCTTCCAGAACATCAAAGAAGAGTCGGAGACGAGCCAGGGGGGGCCACACCACCAGGCGGCGCGGCCTAAGGCCTGGGCGCGCCCCCCTATGGTCTGGTGGCCCCAGGTCCCCTCCGAGGCTGCCCTTCCGCCTATATAAAGCCCCTGACCTAAAACTTCGATACGGAAAAGCCACGGTACGAGAAACCTTCCAGAGCCGCCGCCATCGCGAAGCCAAGATCTGGGGGACAGGAGTCTCTGTTCCGGCACGCCGCCGGGACGGGGAAGTGCCCCCGGAAGGCTTCTCCATCGACACCACCGCCATCTTCACCGCCATCTTCACCAACGCTGTTGCTCCCATGATGAGGAGGGAGTAGTTCTCCCTCGAGGCTGAGGGATGTACCGGTAGCTACGTGGTTAATCTCTCTCTCTGTACTCCAATACAATGATCTCATGAGCTGCCTTACATTATTGAGATCCATATGATGAGCTTTGTATCGCTACTAGTTTATGTGCTACTCATGTGATGTTATTAAATTAGTCTATTCCTCCTGCATGGTGTAATGGTGACAGTGTGTGCATCGTGTGGTTCTTGTCGTAGATTATGATCATAATCTCTTGTAGGTTATGGAGTTAATTATCGCTATGATAGTATTGATGTGATCTATTCCCCCTTTCATAGTGTAATGGTGACAGTGTGTGTGCTATGTTAGTACTCGGTTTATTTTGCAAAGATCTATTATGCTCTAAGGTTACTTAAATATGAATGCCGAATGTTGTGGAACTTGTTAACTCCGGCTTGAGGGAGCTCTTGTAGCTCTACACAATGAATGGTGTTTGTCATCCAACAAAAGAGTGTATGTAGCACAAATGAGAAGAAGTTATTAATTTATTATGTGATCAATGTTGAGAGTGTCCACTAGTGAAAGTATGATCCCTAGGCCTTGTTTCCAAACATCGAATCACCGCTTACTTACCGTTCGTTGCATGTTTACTCGCTGCCATATTTTATTCAGATTGCTATTACCACTCATATACATCCATACTACTTGTATTTCACTATCTCTTCGCCGAACTAGTGCACCTATACATCCGACAAGTGTATTAGGTGTGTTGGGGACACAAGAGACTTCTTGTATCGTGGTTGCGGTGGTTGCTTGAGAGGGATATCTTTGACCTCTTCCTCCCTGAGTTCGATAAACCTTGGGTGATCCACTTAAGGGAAAACTTGCTGCTGTTCTACAAACCTCTGCTCTTGGAGGCCCAACACCGTCTACAGGAAAAGAAGCGTGAGTAGACATCAAGCTATTTTCTGGCGCCGTTGCCGGGAGGAAAGGTAAAAGGCACTCATATTCCGGTCCCAGGTAACTAAGTTATTTTCTCTTGCCATTGTAAGTGCTCGAAGCTATTTCCTTTAGATCCTGTAATTGCATCTTTTGGTTTCTTGTTTACACTAGTTAGGCATAATGGAAAGTAACAATGAGCTTCTGATTCTATTTCCTGAGTTAAGACATGGATTGTTTGCTGAGAAAATTAAAAAACCTATGGAATCTTTTTTGCATGCTAGTAGCAATGATATTAGTATGAACGCTTTGAACACCATTGTTGCTAATGATATGGAAAATTCTAAGCTTGGGGAAGCTGGTTTTGATGAGCATGATATTTTTAGTCCCCCAAGCATTGAGGAGAAAATTTTCTTTGATGATACTTTGCCTCCTATTTATGATGATTATAATGATAGTGATCTTTTGGTGCCGCCTACTATGGAGAGTAAATTTCTATTATGATTATACTATGCCTCCTACATTTGATAAGAATAATAATGATAGCTACTTTGTTGAATTTGCTCACACTACAACTAATAAAATTGATTATGCTTATGTGGAGAGTAATAATTTTATGCATGTAGCTCATGACAAGAATGCTTTATGTGATAGTTATATTGTTGAGTTTGTTCATGATGCTACTGAAAGTTATTATGAGAGAGGGAAACATGGTTATATACATCTTAATAATATTAAGTTTCCCCTCTTTATGTTGAGAATCTTGAAATTGCGTTTGTGTTGCTTTTCTATGTTTGCCACTGATGTCTACGGGTGCTTCTATTCTTGTAGACAGTGTTGGGCCCCCAAGAGCAGAGGTTTGTAGAACAGCAGCAAGTTTCCCTTAAGTGGATTACCCAAGGTTTATCGAACTCAGGGAGGAAGAGGTCAAAGATATCCCTCTCATGCAACCCCGCAACCACAAAGCAAGAAGTCTCTTGTGTCCCCAACACACCTAATAGGTGTACTAGTTCGGCGAAGAGATAGTGAAATACAAGTGGTATGAATGAATATGAGCGTAGTACGGCGCCGTAAAAATAGCTCACTGGCGTGCGATTGATGGTAGTAATATTGTAGGAAGTAAACATGCGTAGTAACGCAGCAGTAGTAACACGATAAAAACAGTAACAAGCAGCGATAGCAATATTTAGGAACAAGGCCTAGGGAATAGACTTTCACTAGTGGACACTCTCAACATTGATCACATAACAGAATAGATAAATGCATACTCTACACTCTCTTGTTGGATGATGAACACATTGCGTAGGATTACACGAACCCTCAATGCCGGAGTTAACAAGCTCCACAATTCAATGTTCATATTTAAATAACCTTAGAGTGCATGAAAGATCGAAACGACTAAACCAAGTACTAACATAGCATGCACACCGTCACCTTCATGCTTATGTAGGAGGAATAATACACATCAATACTATCATAGCAATAGTTAACTTCGCAATCTACAAGAGATCATGATCATAGCATAAACCAAGTACTAACACGAGTGCACACACTCGTCACCATTACACCGTGTAGGAGGAATAAAACTACTTTAATAACATCACTAGAGTAGCACATAGATAAATTGTGATACAAAATACATTGCAATCATAAAGAGATATGAATAAGCACTTCACTACGCCATTCATAACAGGTGAATAAGTATTCTGTGAAATATAGCCTAAGAGACCCACACGGTGCACACACTGTCACCTTTACACACGTGGGACAAGGAGTCTCCCGAGATCACATAAGTAAAACTCACTTGACTAGCATAATGACATCTAGATTACAAGCATCATCATATGAATCTCAATCATGTAAGGCAGCTCATGAGATTATTGTATTGAAGTACATAGGAGAGAGATGAACCACATAGCTACCGGTACAGCCCCGTGCCTCGATGAAGAACTACTCCCTCTTCATGGGAGCATCAGCGGTGATGAAGATGGCGGTGGAGATGGCAGCGGTGTCGATGGAGAAGCCTTCCGGGGGCACTTCCCCGCTCCGGCAGGGTGCCGGAACAGAGACTCCTGTCCCCCGATCTTGGCTTCGCGATGGCGGCGGCTCCGGAAGGTTTCGCGTACCGTGGCTTATTCTCGTCGAGGTTTTTAGGTCGGGACCTTTAAATAGGCGAAAGGGGAGCCTCGGAGGGGCACCAGGGTGCCCTCACCACCGGTGGCGCGGCCGGGCCCCGGCCCGCGCCCAAGTGTGGTGTGGGGCCCCCCGGCCCATCTCTGGCCCCTCTTCGGTGATCCGGAAGCTTCCGGGAAAAATAGGAACTCGGGAGGTGATTTCGTCCGATTCCGAGAATATTTCGTTACTAGGATTTCGAAACCAAAAACAGCAGAAAACAGAACCGGCACTTCGGCATCTTGTTAATAGGTTAGTTCCGGAAAATGCATAAATATGACATATAATGTGTATAAAACATGTAGGTATCATCAATAAAGTGGCATGGAACATAAGAAATTATCGATACGTCGGAGACGTATCAGCATCCCCAAGCTTAGTTCTGCTCGTCCCGAGCAGGTAAAATGATAACAAAGATAATTTCTTAAGTGACATGCCATCATAACTTTGATCATATTATAAACATATGTAATGAATGCAGCGATCAAAATAATGGTAATGACATGAGTAAACAAATGAATCATAAAGCAAAGACTTTTCATGAATAGCACTTTCAAGACAAGCATCAATAAGTCTTGCATAGGAGTTAACTCATAAAGCAATAATTCAAAGTAAAGGCATTGAAGCAACACAATGGAAGATTAAGTTTCAGCGGTTGCTTTCAACTTGTAACATGTATATCTCATGGATAGTTGTCAATGCAAAGTAATATAATAAGTGCAATATGCAAGTATGTAAGAATCAATGCACAGTTCACACAAGTGTTTGCTTCTTGAGATGGAGAGAAATAGGTGAACTAACTCAACAATAAAAGTAAAAGAATGGTCCTTCAAAGAGGAAAGCATCGATTGCTATATTTGTGCTAGAGCTTTGGTTTTGAAAACATAAAGAGAGCATAAAAGTAAAATTTTGAGAGGTGTTTGTTGTTGTCAACGAATGGTAGCGGGTACTCTAACCCCCTTGCTAGACAAACCTTCAAAGAGCGGCTCCCATTTTATTTTATTTTTGGGTGGCACTCCTTCCAACCTTTCTTTCACAAACCATGGCTAACCGAATCCTCGGGTGCCTGCCAACAATCTCATACCATGAAGGAGTGCCTTTTTATTTTAGTTTTATTTAGATGACACTCCTCCCCACCTTTGCTTTCTCAAGCCATGGCTAACCGAATCCTTCGGGTGCCGTCCAACAATCACATACCATGGAGGAGTGTCTATTTTTGTTAATTAATTTGGGACTGGGAATCCCATTGCCAGCTCTTTTTGCAAAATTATTGGATAAGCGAATGAAGCCACTAGTCCATTGGTGAAAGTTGCCCAACAAGATTGAAAGATAAACACCACATACTTCCTCATGAGCTATAAAACATTGACACAAATAAGAGGTGATAAATTTTGAATTGTTTAAAGGAGGCACTCAAGCAATTTACTTTGGAATGGCGGAGAAATACCATGTAGTAGGTAGGTATGGTGGACACAAATGGCATAGTGGTTGGCTCAAGGATTTGGATGCATGAGAAGTATTCCCTCTCGATACAAGGCTTAGGCTAGCAAGGTTATTTGAAACAAACACAAGGATGAACCGGTGCAGCAAAACTCACATAAAAGACATATTGTAAACATTATAAGACTTTACACCGTCTTTCTTGTTGTTCAAAACTCAATACTAGAAACTATCTAGACTTCAGAGAGACCAATTATGCAAACCAAATTTTAGCAAGCTCTATGTATTTCTTCATTAATAAGTGCAAAGTATATGATGCAAGAGCTTAAACATGAGCACAACAATTGCCAAGTATCACATTATCCAAGACATTTTACCAATTACTACATGTAGCATTTTCCAATTCCAACCATATAACAATTTAACGAAGAGGAAACTTCGCCATGAATATTATGAGCTAAGAACACATGTGTTCATACGAACCAGCGGAGCGTGTCTCTCTCCCACACAAGGATGAACTTATTCAGAGAATGAAAATAACAAAACAAAAATAAAAGCACACACGGACGCTCCAAGTAAAGTACATAAGATGTGACCGAATAAAAATATAGTTTCAAGAGAAGGAACCCGATACTTTGTCGATGAAGAAGGGGATGCCTTGGGCATCCCCAAGCTTAGACGCTTGAGTCTTCTTAAAATATGCAGGGATGAACCACCGGGGCATCCCCAAGCTTAGACTTTTCATTCTTCTTGATCGTAGTATATCATCCTCCTCTCTTGATCCTTGAAAACTTCCTTCACACCAAACTTCAAGCAAACTCATTAAAGGGTTAGTGCATAATCAAAAATTCACATGTTCAGAGGTGACACAAACATTCTTTTCACTTCTGGACATTGCATAAAGCTACTGGACATTAATGGATCAAAGAAATGAATCCAACATAGCAAAAGAGGCAATGCGAAATAAAAGGCAGAATCTGTCAAAAACAGAACAGTCCGTAAAGACGAATTTTAAAATGGCACCAGACTTGCTCAAATGGAAAAACTCAAAACTAATGAAAGTTGCGTACATATCTGAGGATCACGCTCGTAAATTGGCAGATTTTTTCGAATTTTCTACAGAGACTTGTGCCAGAATTCGTGACAGACAGCAATGCTGTTTCTGCGCAGCGATCCCAAATATAACATCAACTTTGACATAGAAACTTTACTTGGCACAACAATGCAACAAAACTAAGATAAGGAGAGGTTGCTACAGTAGTAAACAACTTCCAAGACACAAATATAAAACAAAGTACTGTAGTAAAAAAAACACATGGGTTATCTCCCAAGAAGTTCTTTCTTTATAGCCATTAAGATGGGCTCAGCAGTTTTAATGATGCAATTGCAAGAAATAGTATTTGAAGCAAAAGAGAGCATCAAGAGGCAAATTCAAAACACATTTAAGTCTAACATGCTTCCTATGCATAGGAATCTTGTAAATAAACAAGTTCATGAAGAGCAAAGTAACAAGCATAGGAAGATAAAACAAGTGTAGCTTCAAAAATTTCAGCACATAGAGAGGTGTTTTAGTAACATGAAAATTTCTACAACCATATTTTCCTCTCTCATAATAACTTTCAGTAGCATCATGAGCAAACTCAACAATATAACTATCACATAAAGCATTCTTATCATGAGTCTCATGCATAAAATAATTACTACTCCCAACATAAGCATAGTCATTCTTATTAATTGTAGTGGGAGCAAATTCAACAAAGTAGCTATCAAATATAGGAGGTATATTGTAATCATAATCAAATTTATCCTCCATAACAGGTGGTAACAAAAGACTACTATCATTATAATCATCATAAATAGGAGGCAAAGTATCATCAAAGTAAATTTTCTCCTCAATGCTTGGGGGACTAAAAATATCATGCTCATCAAAGCCAGCTTCCCCAAGCTTAGAATTTTCCATAACATTAGCAAAAATAGTGTTCAAAGCATTCATATTAATATGTTACATGGGTTTTTTAATTTTCGCATCAAACCATCCATGTCTTAAATCAGGAAATAGAATAAAAAGGTCATTGTTGTCCATTATGCCTAACTAGTGTAAACAAGAAACCAAATGTCGCAATTGCAGAGTCTAAAGGAAATAGCTTCGAGCACACACACAATGGCGCCGTGAAAAGTACCGTTACCTGGAACCGAAGTATGAGTGCCTTTTACCTTTCCTCCCCGGCAACGGCGCCGTAAAAGTGCTTGATGTCTACGGGTGCTTCTATTCTTGTAGACAGTGTTGGGCCCCCAAGAGCAGAGGTTTGTAGAACAGCAGCAAGTTTCCCTTAAGTGGATTACCCAAGGTTTATCGAACTCAGGGAGGAAGAGGTCAAAGATATCCCTCTCATGCAACCCTGCAACCACAAAGCAAGAAGTCTCTTGTGTCCCCAACACACCTAATAGGTGTACTAGTTCGGCGAAGAGATAGTGAAATACAAGTGGTATGAATGAATATGAGCAGTAGTACGGCGCCAGAAAATAGGTCGCTGGCGTGCAGTTGATGGTAGTAATATTGTAGGAAGTAAACATGCAGTAGTAACGCAGCAGTAGTAACACAGTAAAACAGTAACAAGCAGCGATAGCAATATTTAGGAACAAGGCCTAGGGAATAGACTTTCACTAGTGGACACTCTCAACATTGATCACATAACAGAATAGATAAATGCATACTCTACACTCTCTTGTTGGATGATGAACACATTGCGTAGGATTACACGAACCCTCAATGCCGGAGTTAACAAGCTCCACAATTCAATGTTCATATTTAAATAACCTTAGAGTGCATGAAAGATCGAAACGACTAAACCAAGTACTAACATAGCATGCACACCTGTCACCTTCATGCTTATGTAGGAGGAATAATACACATCAATACTATCATAGCAATAGTTAACTTCGCAATCTACAAGAGATCATGATCATAGCATAAACCAAGTACTAACACGAGTGCACACACTGTCACCATTACACCGTGTAGGAGGAATAAAACTACTTTAATAACATCACTAGAGTAGCACATAGATAAATTGTGATACAAAATACATTGCAATCATAAAGAGATATGAATAAGCACTTCACTACGCCATTCATAACAGTGAATAAGTATTCTGTGAAATATAGCCTAAGAGACCCACACGGTGCACACACTTGTCACCTTTACACACGTGGGACAAGGAGTCTCCGGAGATCACATAAGTAAAACTCACTTGACTAGCATAATGACATCTAGATTACAAGCATCATCATATGAATCTCAATCATGTAAGGCAGCTCATGAGATTATTGTATTGAAGTACATAGGAGAGAGATGAACCACATAGCTACCGGTACAGCCCCGTGCCTCGATGAAGAACTACTCCCTCTTCATGGGAGCAGCAGCGGTGATGAAGATGGCGGTGGAGATGGCAGCGGTGTCGATGGAGAAGCCTTCCGGGGGCACTTCCCCGCTCCGGCAGGGTGCCGGAACAGAGACTCCTGTCCCCCAGATCTTGGCTTCGCGATGGCGGCGGCTCTGGAAGGTTTCGCGTACCGTGGCTTATTCTGTCGGGGTTTTTAGGTCAGGACCTTTAAATAGGCGAAAGGGGAGCCTCGGAGGGGCACCAGGGTGCCCTCACCACCAGGTGGCGCGGCCAGGCCCTGGCCCGCGCCCAAGTGTGGTGTGGGGCCCCCCTGGCCCATCTCTGGCCCCTCTTCGGTGATCTGGAAGCTTCCGGGAAAAATAGGAACCTGGGAGGTGATTTCGTCCGATTCCGAGAATATTTCGTTACTAGGATTTCTGAAACCAAAAACAGCAGAAAACAGGAACTGGCACTTCGGCATCTTGTTAATAGGTTAGTTCCAGAAAATGCATAAATATGACATATAATGTGTATAAAACATGTAGGTATCATCAATAAAGTGGCATGGAACATAAGAAATTATCGATACGTCGGAGACGTATCAGCCACTTTGTTCTTCATGAATTTATTTGTGTACAAGATTCCTTTTCATAGGAAGTGGGTTAGGCTTAAATGTGCTTTGAATTTGCTTCTTGATGTTCTCTTTTGCTTCAAATCTTAATTCTCGCGAGAGCATCATTAAAATTACTGAGCCCATCTTAATGGCTATAAAGAAAGAACTTCTTGGGAGATAACCCATGTGTTTATTTTGCTACTGTTTTGTTGTGTCTTGGAAGTTGTTTACTACTGTAGAAACCTCTCCTTATCATGTTTTTGTGCCAAGTAAAGTCTCTATGGTAAAGTTGATGCTAGATTTGGATTGCTGCACAAAAACAGCATTGCTGTCTGTCACGAATTCGCGCAGATCTCTCTGTAGAAGAGTCGAAAAAATCTGAAAATTTACGTGCATGATCCTCAGATATGTACGCAACTTTCATTAGTTTTGAGTTTTTCCGTTTGACCAAGTTAAGTGCCCCTGCAAAATTCGTCTTTACGGACTGTTCTGTTTTTGACAGATTCTGCCTTTTATTTCGCATTGCCGCTTTTGCTATGTTGAATGAGTTTCTTTGTTCCATTAACTTTCAGAAGCTTTGTGCAATGTCCAGAAGTGTTAAGAATGATTGTGTCACCTCTGAATATGTGAATTTTTAATTATGCACTAACCCTCTAATGAGTTTGCTTGAAGTTTGGTGTGGATGAAGTTTTCAAGGGTCAAGAGAAGAGGATGGTATACTATGATCAAGAAGAGTGAAAGGTCTAAGCTTGGGGATGCCCCGGTGGTTCATCCCTGCATATTTTAAGAAGACTCAAGCATCTAAGCTTGGGGATGCCCAAGGCATCCCCTTCTTCATCGACAACTTATCAGGTCACTTCTAGTGAAACTATATTTTTATTCCGCCACATCTTATGTACTTTACTTGGAGCGTCTGTGTGCTTTTATTTTCGTTTTGTTATTTTCATTCTCTGAATAAATACATGCTCATGTGTGGGAGAGAGACACGCTCCGCTTTTTCATATGAACACTAGTGTTCTTCATTTTTGCTTTTAATGTTCAAGGGCGAAAGTTGATCGCTTCACTTGTTGATATTTGGTTGGAAACAGAAAATGCTTCATATTGTCTTGGATAATTTGATACTTGGCAATTGTTTTGAGCTCTCAAGTAGATCATGTTTCTCTTGCATCATGTAGTTTAAACCTATTAGTGGAGAACTACCGTAGAACTTGTTGAAATTGGTTTGCATGATTGGTCTCTCTAAGGTCTAGATATTTTCTTGTAAAAGTGTTTGAGCAACAAGGAAGACAGTGTAGAGTCTTATAATGCTTGCAATATGTTCTTATGTAAGTTTTGCTATACCGGTTCATACTTGTGTTTGCTTCAAACAACCTTGCTAGCCCAAAGCCTTGTACTGAGAGGGAATGCTTCTCGTGCATCCAAAACCTTGAGCCAAAACCTATGCCATTTGTGTCCACCATATCTACCTACTATGTGGTATTTCCTGTCATTCCAAGTAAATACTTCATGTGCTACCTTTAAACAATTCAAAAGTTATTATCTCTTATTTGTGTCAATGTTTTATAGCTCATGAGGAAGTATGTGGTGTTTTATCTTTCGATCTTGTCATTTACTTTTGACAGACTTTCACAATGGACTAGTGGCCTCATCCGCTTATCCAATAATTTTGCAAAAAGAGCTGGCAATGGGGTTCCCAGCCCCAATTAATTAACTTTCATGAATAATTCTCTTCACGTGTTTTGCCCTGATCTATCAGTAATCAACTTAATTTTGCAAATAGACATTCCTCCATGGTATGTGAATGTTGGAAGGCACCCGAGGATTCGGTTAGCCATGGCTTGTGTAAGCAAAGGTTGGGGGGAGTGTCATCTAATAAATAAAACTAAAGTACATGTGTAAACAAAAGAGAAGAGGGATGATCTACCTTGCTGGTAGAGATAACGTCCTTCATGGGAGCCGCTCTTGAAAGTCTGGTTGATAAGGTAGTTAGAGTACCCATTACCATTCGTTGACAACAAAAACACCTCTCAAAATTTTACTTTTATGCTCTCTATATGATTTCAAAACTTGAAAAGCTCTAGCACATGATCTAATCCCTGCTTCCCTCTGCGAAGGGCCTATCTTTTACTTTATGTTGAGTCAGTTTACCCATTTCCTTCCATCTTAGAAGCAAACACTTGTGTCAACTGTGCATTGATTCTTACATACTTGCTTATTGCACTCATCATATTACTCTGTGTTGACAATTATCCATGAGATATGCATGTTGAAAGTTGAAAGCAACTGCTGAAACTTATATCTTCCTTTGTGTTGCTTCGGTGCCTTTACTTTGAATTTGTTGCTTATGAGTTAACTCTTATGCAAGTCTTATTGATGCTTGTCTTGAAAGTACTATTCATGAAAAGTTTTGCTATATGATTCATTTGTTTAGTCATCATCTTTTGTTAGCAATCTTTTGCTTCAAATCACTCCATTTATCTCATATGCTTTACAATAATGTTGATCAAGATTATGATGGTAGCATGTCACTTCAGAAATTATTGTTGTTATCGTTTACCTACTCGAGGGCGAGTAGGAACTAAGCTTGGGGATGCTGATACGTCTCCAACGTATCCATAATTTCTGATGTTCCATGCTTGTTTTATGACAATACCTACATGTTTTGTTCACACTTTATGATGTTTTGATGCGTTTTCCGGAACTAACCTATTGACGAGATGCCGAAGTGCCGGTTCTCGTTTTCTGCTGTTTTTGGTTTCGAAATCCTAGTAAGGAAATATTCTCGGAATTGGACGAAATCAACGCCCAAGATCTTATTTTTCCCGGGAGCTTCCAGAACATCAAAGAAGAGTCGGAGACGAGCCAGGGGGGCACACCACCAGGCGGCGCGGCCTAGGGCCTGGGCGCGCCCCCCAATGGTCTGGTGGCCCCAGGTCCCCTCCGAGGCTGCCCTTCCGCCTATATAAAGCCCCTGACCTAAAACTTCGATACGGAAAAGCCACGGTACGAGAAACCTTCCAGAGCCGCCGCCATCGCGAAGCCAAGATCTGGGGGACAGGAGTCTCTATTCCGGCACGCCGCCGGGACGGGGAAGTGCCCCCGGAAGGCTTCTCCATCGACACCACCGCCATCTTCACCGCCATCTTCACCGCCATCTTCACCAACGTTGTTGCTCCCATGATGAGGAGGGAGTAGTTCTCCCTCGAGGCTGAGGGCTGTACCGGTAGCTATGTGGTTAATCTCTCTCTCTGTACTCCAATACAATGATCTCATGAGCTTCCTTACATGATTGAGATCCATATGATGAGCTTTGTATCGCTACTAGTTTATGTGCTACTCATGTGATGTTATTAAATTAGTCTATTCCTCCTGCATGGTGTAATGGTGACAGTGTGTGCATCGTGTGGTTCTTGTCGTAGATTATGATCATAATCTCTTGTAGGTTATGGAGTTAATTATCGCTATGATAGTATTGATGTGATCTATTCCCCCTTTCATAGTGTAATGGTGACAGTGTGTATGCTATGTTAGTACTCGGTTTATTTTGCAAAGATCTATTATGCTCTAAGGTTACTTAAATATGAATGCCGAATGTTGTGGCGCTTGTTAACTCCGGCTTGAGGGAGCTCTTGTAGCCCTACACAACGAATGGTGTTTATCATCCAACAAAAGAGTGTATGTAGCACAAATGAGAAGAAGTTATTAATTTATTATGTGATCAATGTTGAGAGTGTCCACTAGTGAAAGTATGATCCCTAGGCCTTGTTTCCAAACATCGAATCACCGCTTACTTACTGTTCTGTTGCATGTTTACTCGCTGCCATATTTTATTCAGATTGCTATTACCACTCATATACATCCATACTACTTGTATTTCACTATCTCTTCGCCGAACTAGTGCACCTATACATCCGATAAGTGTATTAGGTGTGTTGGGGACACAAGAGACTTCTTGTATCGTGATTGCGGGGTTGCTTGAGAGGGATATCTTTGACCTCTTCCTCCCTGAGTTCGATAAACCTTGGGTGATCCACTTAAGGGAAAACTTGCTGCTGTTCTACAAACCTCTGCTCTTGGAGGCCCAACACTGTCTACAGGAAAAGAAGCGTGAGTAGACATCAACGAGCTCAACACCACCAGTTCTCCCGACATCAACTGGTCCGGAACCGCCGCTACCCGGCATCCGGCGAGGGACAGCCACCCCCGCAGCTCCGACGACCTGCAAGGAAGACGAGGATGGTCGCTCTGCAGTAGCACTCCAAGGAGGACCACCGCCGAAGGGAACGAGCGCCACCCCAAAACACCACTCCGGCCGCGCCTCCGCCTTCTCGACGCTGTCGGCTGGAAGCTACCCAAACCTACACTATGTACGGCCAAGATCCGGGGTTCCCCCACCGTCCCGCTGCCGAAGCGGCCGCCGGAGGGAGAGGGAACCGGCGAAATCGTCGGTGGCGACGTGGACTGGATGGCTGGCTCACAAATCACCTCTTGGAACTGTAGCAGCGAGAGGATAAGCTCCAGGCTCCTTGGATTGACCGAGGTTCCTTCATTTGTTTGTTAGACACTAGTGTACTTGTTTTCTATTATATAACTTGGCTAGTCAAAAAAAATTGTTTTTTTGGAAGTCTTGAATGAATGACTCTATATGTCGTTGAAATTTTTTGAAGCGTCTAGTATGGCCCCGTGTCCTATGAAACTATGCGAACATAGGACGTGTCTTATTTGATTTTCTGAATCCCTAGTACTAATGGGTAGCCTAACATTTTTTATACGTCACTTGGTTTACAAATGATGTCTGATGCAGCAACTCACTATGTGAACACGGACCTTTGCTAACTATATACTATTTTGCATAGGGATGAAGCTTGCTACCCGCATGGGTAGCTACACACCCATGCATTATACCAATATGCAAGCCATATTAACTTGTTTTAGCTCGGTTTCCTAGTAGAACGTGGAATTCTAGTGTACAAAAGTGGTTTCCAAATTTTGATTTGAACTTTTTTTTGTCAAAGTCAACTCAGTATTCATAAAGTCAATGAAAAATACGTTGGTGAGTTGACTTTGATAAAAAAAAGTTCATATCAAAATTCGGAAACCACTTTTGTACACTAGAATTCCACGTTCTACTAGGAAACCGAGCTAAAACAAGTTAATATGGCTTGCATATTGGTATAATGCATGGGTGTGTAGCTACCCATGTGGGTAGCAAATGCACTCCGATTTTGCATATGTACTCTCTTAGCTTAATAAAGTAGTTAGCGCATATAATAATACTAGAAATGTGCAGTCAACTAACTAGTGTAGTGTGTGAAATTGATCAACCTCATTATCTTGAACCTCAAATAAACCAGTTCTTTTTGTAGAAAACGAAAACCCAACATACATTGTATTAATTGTGATAGAACAGAGGATAAACCAATCAATTGGTGTACCTGTAAAGTTCATATCTATTACTTGCACTAACAGTTTTTTAGTTGTAAAATTTCTTGGAAAGCCAGATATTTTATCTTGGTGTGTGAAACAATTATATGGATGGACGATCCATATGAGAAAACTACGGCTCGACCACAAATAGTGACACTATATAGTGCTATCAAACATAGTGAAAAATGTAATTGTATCAACTATAGGTGACTCACATGATTGCATCATCTGCATGTGTCATATGATTACATAATATAGATGTACGAACTTTTTGGTCTATAACTGGAGCATACAAGGGTTAAAACACAAATGAAGTAGCTATCTTTCATCTTACAAAGATTACCTCTAGTATGGCCCCGTGTGCTAAAACTGTACGAACATATGACATGTCTTGTTGGATTTTCTGAATCCATGTTCCCAATGGTTAGACAAATATTTTTGATATGTCACTTGGTTTATAAATGATGTGTTGTGCAGCAACTCACTGTATGAAAGCAATACTTTGCTAGCTATACATTATTTTGCAGATGTACTATCTTAGCTTAATAAACTAGATAGTGTGTATAATAATACTAGACATGTGCAGTCAATTAATTTGTGCAGTGTGTGAAATAGATGAACCTCATTGTCTTGAACATATTATCTCATTACGTCAAATAAATTTGTTTTTCTATAGAAAACAAAAAGGCAGCATACATTTTATTAATCATGATAGAACAGAGGAGAAAGCAATTAATTGGTGTCCTAATGAAGTTCATATCTATTACCCGCACTAACAATTATTTAGTCGTAAAATTTCTAGGAAATCCAGATATTTTGTCTAGGTATGTGAAATAATCATATGGATGGACGATTAATATGAGAAAACTATGGCTCGACCACAAATAGTGACACTATATAGTGCTATCAAACATAGTCAAAATAATAATTGTTTCAGCTGTAGGTGAATCAATTGACTGCATCATCTGGATGTGTCACATTATCACATAATATAGTTGTTGTACACATTTTTTAGGGTAATAATTCGAACATACATGGGTTAAAACACAAAGGAAGCGGTTATTGAACATGATACGACACGCGAGAAAAATTTCCGTGGTTATCCTTCGCCATAAAAGATTACCTAGCGTGTTTGTATTGTGGAGCTCGACATTTCTTGTCGGGCTGACTCTAGGAAGTAACAAGATTTCATTGTCTAGAATCACTACATATTTGTTACGTCATCAAGATGCACACTAATTTATTGTGGGTAATTTATTTTGGACACAAAGTGAAGATGCACATTAAGTCAAGATAATTTATTTTTGTACAGAAAGTCAAGATAATTTATTTTTAAATCATCGGGTACACACTAAGTCATATTTGTCAGCTAATAATAAAGAAAAAAGTTGGTGGGAACAAGGATAATCTAGCAATTGAAATAAGAAAATATATAAAGTACATATACATTATTTTTGTTATCTGCTCTCTTACTTTAATAAAGTAGTTAGAGTGTAAAACTACTAGTCATGTGCACTCCACTAGTTAATGTAGCGTGCGAAATAGACTTCCACAAATGTTTACTTCTCGAGTAGACGATATTATTATACATGGTCATTTTATCAATGCCTCTCATTCATGTAAGTTGATCCTGGATGCATATAGAATAGTTTCTTTACTGATTAGTAGGTACATCAAGCGAATCATTTCAAGCATTATGATGATTAATTATCACTAGCCAACCAAGTGTGATAGCCAAGTATAGGTACTAGTTCACATGCTAACAAGTTCACCCCCATGTTTCAGCTCAATCCTTTATTTATGTTCACATGGTGACAAATGACCAAATGAAAAGCAAGTCGTACGTATGTGCCTTATGTCTGTAAGAGACAAATACTCAATGTTTTCCTCGTCTTGTCCACACATCTCTCGACCAGAAGCGTTTCTTAGCAATCTCCTCCTTTTTTTTAGGCACTAGTGTACTTGCTTGTTATTATATAACTTAGCTAGTCAAATAAGTTTTTTTTGCCAGTTTTGAAGCAATGACACTATACGATGGTGAAATATTTTGGAAACGTCTAGTATGGCCCCGTGTCCTATGAAACTATACAAACAATATAGGACATGTCTTGTAGATTTTTCTGAATCCCTGGTCCTTATGTGTAGCCAAACATTTTTGATGCGCCACTTGATTCACAAATGATGTGTGATGCAGCAGCTCACTATATGAAAACAGACCTTTGCTAGCTATACAATATGCACTCCCTCAGCTTAATAAAGTAGTTAGTGTCTATAGTAATACTTGACATGTGAAGTCAACTAATTAGTGTAGTGTGTGAAATGGATGAACCTCATTATATTGACCATATTATCTCGTACATCAAATAAACCAGTTTTTTATATAGAATGAAAAGCCAGCATACATTTTATTAATTGTGATAGAATATATGCGAATCGAATCAATTGGTGTCCCCGTAAAGTTCATATCTATTACTTGCACTAATAATTATTTAGTCGTAATTTTTTTAGGAAAGTCAGATATTTTGTCTTGGTGTGTGAAACTATCATATGGATGGATGATTCATATGATAAAACTATGGCTCTACCACAAGTAGTGACACTATATAGTGCTATCAAACATAGTCAAAAAAAATAATTGTATCAACTATAGGTGACCTCACATGATTGCATCATCTGGATGTGTCAGGTGATTACATAATATAGATGTTGTACAATTTTTTAGGCTAATAATTGGAGCATACATGGGTTAAAAGTTAAAACGCAAAGGAAGCAGTTACTGAACATGATACGACACGGGAGGAAAATTGACGTGGTTATCTTTCACCGTACAAAGATTACCTAGCATGTCTAGATTGCGGAGCTCAACATTTCTTGTCGTACTAACTCTAGAAAGCAACAAGATTTCATTGTCCAGAATCACTACATATTTTTTACGTCATCAAGATGCACACTAATTTATTCAGGGCAATCTATTATGGAAACAAAGTCAAGACGCACACTAAGTCAAGATAATTTATTTTTGGAGATAAAGTGAAGACAATTTATTTTTTAATCATCAAGATGCACACTAAGTCATATTTGTCACCTAATAATAATAAAGAAAACAGTTGGTGGGAACAAGGATAATCTAGAAATTGGAATAAGAATATTATATATAAAGTAGATATATAATATTTTGGATATCTGCTCTCATACGTTAATAAATTAGTTAGTGTGTATAAGTACTAGTCATGCCTAGTCAACTAATTAGTGCAGTGTGCGCAATGGACAAATTACATTATGTATTCCTCTCATCTGATCCAGGTAAGGTTATCATGGGTGCATGTAGAACAGTTTTTTAACTTATTAGTAGGTACACCGCGAGGAGAATCATTTCTAGGATTCGCGATGATTAATTATGACTAGTCAACCAAGGGTGATAGTTAATTCTAGGTACTAGTTCACATACTAACAGGTTTACATTTTTTGACATGATTACATCCATGTTTCACCTCAACCCCTAATACATATTCACATAGTGACAAGTGACCAAATGAGGAGCAAGTGGTACAAACGTGCCTTCTGTCTGTAAGAGCCAAATACTCAATGTTTTCCTTGTCTTGTTTACACTTCTCTCGACCAGAAGCATTTCTTAGCAATCTTCATCATTTGTTTCTTAGACATTAATATACTTGTTTTCTAATATATAATTTGGATAATCGAATAAGTTGTTAATTTTGTGTGAATTTTGAAGCAATGCCTTTATACAATGGTGATATATTTTAGAAGCGTCTTGTATGGTCCCGTGTCCTACGAAACTATACAAACATAGGACATGTCTCGTGGGATTTTCTGAATCATTGGTCCCCATGGGTAGCGAAACCATTTTGATATGTCACTTGTTTTCGAAATCATGTGTGAAGCAGCAACTCACTACTCGAA